>NC_069501.1:480407008-480612008 GCF_027579735.1 Bombina bombina
CAAGAGTCCATGAGCTAGTGACGTATGGGATAATGACTACCCAAGATGTGGATCTTTCCACACAAGAGTCACTAGAGAGGGAGGGATAAAATAAAGACAGCCAATTCCTGCTGAAAATAATCCACACCCAAAATAAAGTTTAACAAAAAACATAAGCAGAAGATTCAAACTGAAACCGCTGCCTGAAGAACTTTTCTACCAAAAACTGCTTCAGAAGAAGAAAATACATCAAAATGGTAGAATTTAGTAAAAGTATGCAAAGAGGACCAAGTTGCTGCTTTGCAGATCTGGTCAACCGAAGCTTCATTCCTAAACGCCCAGGAAGTAGATACTGACCTAGTAGAATGAGCTGTAATTCTCTGAGGCGGAGTTTTACCCGACTCAACATAGGCAAGATGAATTAAAGATTTCAACCAAGATGCCAAAGAAATGGCAGAAGCTTTCTGGCCTTTCCTAGAACCGGAAAAGATAACAAATAGACTAGAAGTCTTACGGAAAGATTTCGTAGCTTCAACATAATATTTCAAAGCTCTAACAACATCCAAAGAATGCAACGATTTCTCCTTAGAATTCTTAGGATTAGGACATAATGAAGGAACCACAATTTCTCTACTAATGTTGTTGGAATTCACAACTTTAGGTAAAAATTCAAAAGAAGTTCGCAACACCGCCTTATCCTGATGAAAAATCAGAAAAGGAGACTCACAAGAAAGAGCAGATAATTCAGAAACTCTTCTGGCAGAAGAGATGGCCAAAAGGAACAAAACTTTCCAAGAAAGTAATTTAATGTCCAATGAATGCGATAGGTTCAAATGGAGGAGCTTGAAGAGCCCCCAGAACCAAATTCAAACTCCAAGGAGGAGAAATTGACTTAATGACAGGCTTTATATGAACCAAAGCTTGTACAAAACAATGAATATCAGGAAGAATAGCAATCTTTCTGTGAAAAAGAACAGAAAGAGCAGAGATTTGTCCTTTTCAAGGAACTTGCGGACAAACCCTTATCTAAAACCATCCTGAAGAAACTGTAATATTCTCGGTATTCTAAAAGAATGCCAAGAAAAATGATGAGAAAGACACCAAGAAATATAAGTCTTCCAGACTCTATAATATATCTCTCTAGATACAGATTTACGAGCCTGTAACATAGTATTAATCACAGAGTCAGAGAAACCTCTTTGACCAAGAATCAAGCGTTCAATCTCCATACCTTTAAATTTAAGGATTTCAGATCCTGATGGAAAAAAGGACCTTGAGACAGAAGGTCTGGTCTTAACGGAAGAGTCCACGGTTGGCTAGAGGCCATCGGACAAGATCCGCATACCAAAACCTGTGAGGCCATGCCGGAGCTACCAGCAGAACAAACGAGCATTCCTTCAGAATCTTGGAGATTACTCTTGGAAGAAGAACTAGAGGCGGAAAGATATAGGCAGGATGATACTTCCAAGGAAAGTGATAATGCATCCACTGCCTCCGCCTGAGGATCCCGGGATCTGGACAGATACCTGGGAAGTTTCTTGTTTAGATGAGACGCCATCAGATCTATTTCTGGAAGTTCCCACATTTGAACAATCTGAAGAAATACCTCTGGGTGAAGAGACCATTCGCCCGGATGCAACGTTTGGCGACTGAGATAATCCGCTTCCCAATTGTCTATACCTGGGATATGAACCGCAGAGATTAGACAGGAGCTGGATTCCGCCCAAACCAAAATTCGAGATACTTCTTTCATAGCCAGAGGACTGTGAGTCCCTCCTTGATGATTGATGTATGCCACAGTTGTGACATTGTCTGTCTGAAAACAAATGAACGATTCTCTCTTCAGAAGAGGCCAAAACTGAAGAGCTCTGAAAACTTGCACAGAGTTCCAAAATATTGATCGGCAATCTCACCTCCTGAGATTCCCAAACTCCTTGTGCCGTCAGAGATCCCCACACAGCTCCCCAACCTGTGAGACTTGCATCTGTTGAAATTACAGTCCAGGTCGGAAGCACAAAAGAAGCCCCCTGAAGTAAACGATGGTGATCTGTCCACCACGTTAGAGAGTGTCGAATAATCGGTTTTAAAGATATTAATTGAGATATCTTTGCGTAATCCTTTCACCATTGATTCAGCATACAGAGCTGAAGAGGGTCGCATGTGAAAACGAGCAAAGGGGGATCGCGTCCGATGCAGCAGTCATAAGACTAGAATTTCCATGCATAAGGCTACCGAAGGGAATGATTGTGACTGAAGGTTTTGACAAGCTGAAATCAATTTTAGACGTCTCTTGTCTGTTAAAGACAGAGTCATGGACACTGAATCTATCTGGAAACCCAGAAAGGTTACCCTTGTCTGAGGAATCAAAGAACTTTTTGGTAAATTGATCCTCCATCCATGATCTTGAAGAAACAACACAAGTCGATTCGTATGAGATTCTGCTAAATGTAAAGACTGAGCAAGTACCAAGATATCGTCCAAATAAGGAAATACCACAATACCCTGTTCTCTGATTACAGACAGAAGGGCACCGAGAACCTTTGAAAAATTCTTGGAGCTGTAGCTAGGCCAAACGGCAGAGCCACAAACTGGTAATGCTTGTCCAGCAAAGAGAATCTCAGGAAACTGATAATGATCTGGATGAATCGGAATATGCAGATATGCATCCCTGTAAATCTATTGTGGGACATATAATTCCCTTGCTGAACAAAAGGCACATAGTCCTTACAGTTACCATCTTGAACGTTGGTATCCTTACATAACGATTCAATATTTTTAGATCCATAATTGGTCTGAAGGAATTCTCCTTCTTTGGTACAATGAAGAGATTTGAATAAAACCCCATCCCCTGTTCCGGAACTGGAACTGGCATAATTACTCCAGCCAACTCTAGATCTGAAACACAATTCAGAAATGCTTGAGCTTTCACTGGATTTACTGGGACACGGGAAAGAAAAAATCTCTTTGCAGGAGGTCTCATCTTGAAACCAATTCTGTACCCTTCTGAAACAATGTTCTGAATCCAAAGATTGTGAACAGAATTGATCCAAATTCCTTTGAAAAAACGTAACCTGCCCCCTACCCGCTGAGCTGGAATGAGGGCCGCACCTTCATGTGGACTTAGAAGCAGGCTTTGCCTTTCTAGCAGGCTTGGATTTATTCCAGACTGGAGATGGTTTCCAAACTGAAACTGCTCCTGAGGATGAAGGATCAGGCATTTGTTCTTTGTTGAAACGAAAGGAACGAAAACGATTATTAGCCCTGTTTTTACCTTTAGATTTTTTATCCTGTGGTAAAAAAGTTCCTTTCCCACCAGTAACAGTTGAGATAATAGAATCCAACTGAGAACCAAATAATTTGTTACCCTGGAAAGAATGGAAAGTAGAGTTGATTTAGAAGCCATATCAGCATTCCAAGTCTTAAGCCATAAAGCTCTTCTAGCTAAAATAGCTAGAGACATAAACCTGACATCAACTCTGATAATATCAAAAATGGCATCACAGATAAAATTATTAGCATGCTGAAGAAGAATAATAATATCATGAGAATCATGATTTGTTAACTTGTTGCGCTAAAGTTTCCAACCAAAAAGTTGAAGCTGCAGCAACATCAGCCAATGATATAGCAGGTCTAAGAAGATTACCTGAACACAGATAAGCTTTTCTTAGAAAGGATTCAATTTTCCTATCTAAAGGATCTTTAAACGAAGTACGATCTGACGTAGGAATGGTAGTACGTTTAGCAAGGGTAGAAATAGCCCCATCAACTTTAGGGATTTTGTCCCAAAATTCTAACCTGTCAGACGGTACAGGATATAATTGCTTAAAACGTTTAGAAGGAGTAAATGAATTACCCAATTTATCCCATTCTTTGGAAATTACTGCAGAAATAGCATTAGGTACAGGAAAAACTTCTGGAATAACCACAGGAGATTTAAATACCTTATCTAAACGTTTAGATTAGTATCAAGAGGACCAGAATCCTCTATTTCTAAAGCAATTAATACTTCTTTAAGTAAAGAACGAATAAATTCCATTTTAAATAAATATGAAGATTTATCAACATCAATCTCTGAAACAGAATCCTCTGAACCAGAAGAGTCATCAGAATCAGAATGATGATGTTCATTTAAAAATTCATCTGTAGGGAGAGAGAAGTTTTAAAAGATTTTTTACGTTTACTAGAAGGAGAAATAACAGACATAGCCTTCTTGATAGATTCAGAAACAAAATCTCTTATGTTATCAGGAACATTCTGCACCTTAGATGTTGAAGGAACTGCAACAGACAATGGTACTTTACTAAAGGAAATATTATCTGCATTAACAAGTTTGTCATGACAATTAATACAAACAACAGCCGGAGGAATAGCTACCAAAAGTTTTACAGCAGATACACTTAGCTTTGGTAGATCCAGCACTAGACAGCGATTTTCCTGTAGTATCTTCTGACTCAGATGACAACGTGAGACATCTTGCAATATGTAAGAGAAAAAAACAACATATAAAGCAAAATTGATCAAATTCCTTAAATGACAGTTTCAGGAATGGGAAAAAATGCCAAAGAACAAGCTTCTAGCAACCAGAAGCAATGAAAAATGAGACTTAAATTATGTGGAGACAAAAGCGACGCCCATATTTTTTAGCGCCAAATAAGACGCCCACATTATTTGGCGCATAAATGCTTTTGGCGCCAAAAATGACGCCACATCCGGAACGCCGACATTTTTGGCGCAAAATAATGTCAAAAAATGACGCAACTTCCGGCGACGCGTATGACGTCGGAAACGGAAAACAATTTTTTGCGCCAAAAAAGTCTGCGCCAAGAATGACGCAATAAAATGAAGCATTTTCAGCCCCGCGAGCCTAACAGCCCCACAGGGAAAAAAGAGTCAAATTTTTGAAGGTAAGAAAAAATGAATAATTCAAATGCATAATCCCAAATATGAAACTGACTGTCTGAAAAATAAGGAAAGTTGAACATTCTGAGTCAAGGCAAATAAATGTTTGAATACATATATTTAGAACTTTATAAACAAAGTGCCCAACCATAGCTTAGAGTGTCACAGAAAATAAGATTTACTTACCCCAGGACACTCATCTACATGTAGTAGAAAGCCAAACCAGTACTGAAACGAGAATCAGCAGAGGTAATGGTATATATAAGAGTATATCGTCGATCTGAAAAGGGAGGTAAGAGATGAATCTCTACGAGCGATAACAGAGAACCTATGAAATAGACCCCCGTTAGAAGGAGATCACTGCATTCAAATAGGCAATACTCTCCTCACATCCCTCTGACATTCACTGCACGCTGAGAGGAAAACCGGGCTCCAACTTGCTGCGGAGCGCATATCAACGTTAGAATCTAGCACAAACTTACTTCACCACCCTCCATCGGAGGCAAAGTTTGTAAAACTGAATTGTGGGTGTGGTGAGGGGTGTATTTATAGGCATTTTGAGGTTTGGGAAACTTTGCCCCTCCTGGTAGGAATGTATATCCCATACGTCACTAGCTCATGGACTCTTGCTAATTACATGAAAGAAAAGCTCATTGCAGTAAAAATAATAATAATAATTAAATAATAATTGGACTATGTATCAGTACGTGTGGTTGGAATGACATTTTCTAAATAAGAAACAAATTGAATGCTGCAAATATGGATGGAAAAAAAATTAAATTAAGTGTGACACCAATATGACATATGGGTAACTTGGACAACTGACAGTTGGCATGAATATTACTTCAATCGATATGCCGAACAGATAGATGCATAAAGTGAGAGTAAATGTAATGAAAGGAATATGTGGGATATTGTAGGGCTGTACAAATTATAAGCTATACGCTGGGGCATCACATTGTGTTCATATAAAGTAAATTTGGCCATCGGGCGGTTATAGCATAACCATCAGCCCAAATATAGATGCAGATGAACTATATATAATGGCTGGGAAAATGTATAAGGGTTGGTACCTTATTTTAGATTTATAGCCTCAAACATGGCAGCAAAGCAACCTATATAACAAGATAGAAGGGGTAATAACTAAGGACATGTAGTTCATATAAACAGTCCAAACATCAGAAAATTTCTCCAAGTGGGTGTAGTAGTATTCATATCCGCTATAAGACTGGTGGTGCGTGTTTGAACAGTGGGTAATTGCCCAGGGCAGACCAGGCTTCCACGGAGAAGATGGAGGACAGATGTCCACCCTGCTCCGTGCCGTTAGGTGCACAACACTTCCCCCTAAAAACGTCCATTATTGAACTACTGTCTGTTTAATAAACTATTTCTCGGTTTGAGAGTAAATTTTATTTACAAAACCGCTGGCCCACAGCCATGGGTTCCTCCATGGCCCCCTCGTACGCCAACATCTACACTGTCACCAATTCGAAACATGTATCTGTGGACACACGCCCGAATGTATCCATCATTTGTTATTACAGATACATAGATGATATCTTCTTGGTGTGGCGAGGGGGCCAGGAGGAACTCCACAAATGGTTTGAAGTGTATAACAACATACCAATAATGTTTAAGTTTAAGATGACAGTGGATTCTCAATCCATTCATTTCTTGGACTTAACAGTCTTCAAGGATTCCAATAATCTAGGAACCACATTATACCATAAACCCACTGACCGCAACCTCAATACTAAGGGCAGATAGTTGCCACATCCCCAGCCCTACCTAAAAGGCATAGTAAAATCACAATGCATAAGAACAATGCGTAATAACTCTAATGCCGAAACTGGGGTCTCCCAATTGAAAGGAGTGGGTGAGAGGTTCCAGAATAGGGGATATAAGATCCCGGTAATACAAGACGCCATGGAATCCGCTTCAACATTAAACACAGACGGATTTGATTTTACCTAAACCCAAAAAGGGACACAAGTGATAAGCTCATTATGTCCACCACTTTCACTCCAGCGACAAAAAATGTTGGCCAGATCCTTCGCCAACACTGGCCCAACTTATGTCTTCAGACCCTAAGCTCACATTTACTCACAATTTACAACCTATGTAAAGGATTCCAATAATCTAGGAACCACATTATACCATAAACCCACTGACCGCAACTCTATACTAAGGGCAGATAGTTTGCCATCCCCCAGCCCTACTAAAAGGCATAGTAAAATCACAATGCATAAGAACAATGCGTAATAAACTCTAATGCCGAAACTGGGGTTCTCCCAATTGAAAGGAAGTGGGTGAGAGGTTCCAGAATAGGGGATATAAGATCCCGGTAATACAAGACGCCATGGAATCCGCTTCAACATTAACACCAGACGGATTTGATTTTACCTAAACCCAAAAGGGACACAAGTGATAAGCTCGATTATGTCCACCAATTTCACTCCAGTGACAAAAAATGTTGGCCAGATCCTTCGCCAACACTGGACAATTATGTCTTCAGACCCCTAAGCTCACATTTACTCACAATTTACAACCTATGGTTGGGTTCAAGAGGGGGACTAATTTAAGGATCTATTGGTGAAAACGGACCCCAAGCAGTGTTATTTGACGGGAACAAAAGGAATATCAAGGATCCTATCGCTGTTTGGGCTGCACAACATGTAATGGCCTAGTGGAGTACCAAAAGTATTCCATCATCCCACACAAATCGAACATTTTCTATCAGGCACTCTATTACGTGTACTTACCTCTCACGTAATATATACTATTATTTTGTCCATGTTCCTGTTTCTATATAGGGAAAACATCCTGGCACACTCCGTGAGCGTATGTCAAATCATCGCCCACGCCATAAGGACTGCACTCAAACAAGGAGATTCTGAGCAGCCAGTGGCGCGACATCTGCGCCAAAAAGGGACATTCAGTGTCTTCCATCCGTTACATTCTAATTGATCACATACCCCCATTGGATCGGGGGGCGACACGGAACAAGCAACTTCTGAAACGCAAGGCCCAGTGGATGTTCAGACTGGGCACGATACAACCCAGGCGGTTCGAATACCATGGCCTGACTTTAAGAGCCTTATGTGATCAATAATTGGGGTGCTACATAATTGGGGTATGTCAGGTGGACACTGTGGCTCCGTTTTTTGGCTACACCATACATTTGCCCCTATTTTTAGGGGGAGTGTTGTGCACCTAACGGCACGGAGCAGGGGGGACATCTGTCTCCATCTTCTCCGTGGAAGCCTGGTCTGCCCTGGGCAATCTACCCACTGTTCAAACACGCACACCAGTCTTATAGCGGATATGAATACTACTACACCCACTTGGAGACAATTTCTGATGTTGGGACTGTTTATATGAACTACATGTCCTTATTATTACCCCCTTCTATCTTGTTATATAGGTTGCTTTGCTGCCATGTTTGAGGCTATAAATCTAAAATAAGGTTACCCACCCCCTTATAC
This sequence comes from Bombina bombina, assembly GCF_027579735.1. Classification (NCBI taxonomy): domain Eukaryota; kingdom Metazoa; phylum Chordata; class Amphibia; order Anura; family Bombinatoridae; genus Bombina; species Bombina bombina. The sequence continues at coordinate 480,415,372 of NC_069501.1, forward strand.
ATTTTCCCCAGCCATTATATATATTCATCTGCATCTATATTTGGGCTGATGTATGCTTTAACCACCCGATGGCCCAAATTTACTTTATATGAACACGATGTGATGCCCCCCCAGCGGTATAGCTTATAATTTGTACAGCCCTACAATATCCCACATATTCCTTTCATTACATATTACCTCTCACTTTATTGCATCTATCTGTTCGCATATCGATTGAAGTAATATTCATGCCAACTGTCAGTTGGTCCAAGTTACCCCCACTATGTCATATTGGTGTCACACTCTTAATTTAATTTTTTTTCCATCCATATTTGCAGCATTCAAATTTGTTTCTTATTTAGAAAATGTCATTTCAACACACGTACTGATACATAGTCCAAATTATTATTTTAATTATTATTATTATTTTTACTGTAATGAGCATATTCAGCATGAATTTATGCTGTTTTGCACATTAAGAAATCGTTGTTCTGTTCAGTTGGTTTTTTGTTTTAAACTTAAACACAGGTAATGGCACTTATGGGTAATTTACATTGTATACAATTACCTTGGTTACTGTCACCCATGCCAACTCGATGCACAAACACTTTCTAATATTTATTTATCACAATTTCAAGGTATTTGTGGCAATGTTCCACATGTTTGTCTATATGAAGTTTTCTACATTAGTATATCACACAAGAATGTTCAGACATGGTAGATTAAACAAGTTATGATTAAGTTCACGAATTGCATATTGGGAACCGAAAACCGGAAGTGATGTAATGAAACTTCGGTTTCGGACAGCCACTGTGAACGCAAGATGCGTTCCAAGCTCGAAATATGGCGCACTTTTTTGGAGAGGCACTAAGGTTGGTGTGATTTAATTTGTATGTAACACTATAAATGAGTTGTATTTTGTCTGTTTTGTATGTGATGAAGGGGTTGTGAACCCGAAAACGTTCCATTAAATTGTTTTTTTTGAAGAAGTCCTGAGAGTGCATTCTCTTGTTTCTTATTTGATGCTGTATCATTGCACCCAGGCGAGTTGGCTATCGGGTGGGCTGAAATGGAAATTGTTTACTATATATATATATATATATATATATATATACATATATATACTATATAGACACAAACACACACACCCACATTATATATATTTTATATATATATACACACACATATATAATATATATATCTTATATATATATATATATATAATATTATATATATATATATATATATAAATATACTATATATATATACACACCCACATATACATTTTCTATATATATAAACTAAGTAAAGAAAAATATGAGAGAGTAGATCTATAAATGCTGTCTAAATCCAAAACTGCTGCTACCCTTATTTAGATTTCTGAATAATAAATTTTAGAAAGAGAAATTTTTTCAAATTATATGTTAGTAATTTGAAAAAAGCAAGGGATTCAAAGAGCACACAGAACGACAGTTATTAAAATATATTCCAATTTATTTTCCCAAACACCATATAGTGAGTTACTAATTTGGCCAGGCCGGGGCAAAAGTAACTTAAGTTTAAAAAAGAACAAATCAAGGTAAGATAGAAATGAAGAGTTAACTGCCTAAGCAACGTATGCTAATTTTTATCTCAAGTAGCTAACATCACAGGGTATATATTATATGCATATATATTATAGTATACACAGCTAGTCAAGCGTGCAAATATCACACTGTGAAACATAAGATAGAAGGGTGTACTTCATTAAAAAGTCAAAGCAAGATGAGAGCATATACAGGCTTAAAGATATACAATTTCACAGCCTATTAATCAAACGGTGCATTACACTTATCAGATTTAAAGCAAGAATAGTCCGTATAATGAAATAAGTATACACAAGTTCCATGTGTGACAAGGTGTAGGAAATAATATCCTTGTAAAAACAGGCAACTTAGCTTTTGTGTTTTGGTAACCTCCTTAGCGGGTGCACCGCTCACACGAAGCCTGTGTGTTGGCGTTCTGAGTCACAAGAGAGGAGTTTCCCAGTTGTCACCGAAATCCAATCCGTGGCTTGTTCGCAAAGGGGTGTGTATGTAGGCTCGGCAAACGGCTGATGAGAAAAAGAACTCAACCTAATCCCTCTCTATTTCCTGCAACGGTGCAAGTGATTTAAGCAGTTGGGAGAGCCTGCGCTTCAAGTGACGGTACATCCTTGGTAGAGAGTAACAGCTTTTCAGTGAGCAGCGCTGAGGGGAGGACCCCCTGGTTTCTTCCCAGTATAGCCAGACACAGAGTCATCTCATCTATCAGCTATCAGCTATAACACAAGTAAATGCAAGTGGTGGAAAGTGTGTATGTATTTTAGTGGTACTTCTTGAAAAGACAGCATTTGCTGCAAAGCTTTGGGAGAAGCCCTGGTTCTTTTTTCTCATCAGCCGTTTGCCGAGCCTACATACACACCCCTTTGCGAACAAGCCTACGGATTGGATTTCGAAAAAAAAAAAACATAATTTATGTAAGAACTTACCTGATAAATTCATTTCTTTCATATTAGCAAGAGTCCATGAGCTAGTGACATATGGGATATACATTCCTACCAGGAGGGGCAAAGTTTCCCAAACCTTAAAATGCCTATAAATACACCCCCTCACCACACCCACAATTCAGTTTAACGAATAGCCAAGAAGTGGGGTGATAAGAAAAAGTGCGAAAGCATATAAAATAAGGAATTGGAAATAATTGTGCTTTATACAAAAAAAATCATAACCACCACAAAAAAGGGTGGGCCCTCATGGACTCTTGCTAATATGAAAGAAATGAAGTTTATCAGGTAAGTTCTTACATAAATTATGTTTTCTTTCATGTAATTAGCAAGAGTCCATGAGCTAGTGACGTATGGAATAATGACTACCCAAGATGTGGATCTTTCCACACAAGAGTCACTAGAGAGGGAGGGATAAAAATAAAGACAGCCAATTCCTGCTGAAAATAATCCACACACCAAAATAAAGTTTAATGAAAAACATAAGCAGAAGATTCAAACTGAAACCGCCTGCCTGAAGTACTTTTCTACCAAAAACTGCTTCAGAAGAGAAAATACATCAAAATGGTAGAATTTGGTAAAAGTATGCAAAGAGGACCAAGTTGCCCGCTTTGCAAATCTGATCAAACCGAAGCCTTCATTCCTAAACGCCCTAGGAAGTAGAAACTGACCTAGTAGAATGAGCTGTAATCCTCTGAGGCGGAGTTTTACCCGACTCAACATAGGCAAGATGAATTAAAGATTTCAACCAAGATGCCAAAGAAATGGCAGAAGTTTTCTGGCCTTTATAGAACCGGAAAAGATAACAAATAAACTAGAAGTCTTTCGGAAAGACTTAGTAGCTTCAACATAATATTTCAAAGCTCTAACAATATCCAAAGAATGCAACGATTTCTCCTTAGAATTCTTAGGATTAGGACATAATGAAGGAACCACAATGTCTCTACTAATGTTGTTGGAATTCACAACTTAGGTAAAAATTCAAAAGAAGTTCGCAACACCGCCTTATCCTGATGAAAAATCAGAAAAGGAGACTCACAAGAAAGAGCAGATAATTCAGAAACTCTTCTGGCAGAAGAGATGGCCAAAAGGAACAAAACTTTCCAAGAAAGTAATTTAATGTCCAATGAATGCATAGGTTCAAATGGAGGAGCTTGAAGAGCCCCCAGAACCAAATTCAAACTCCAAGGAGGAGAAATTGACTTAATGACAGGCTTTATACGAACCAAAGCTTGTACAAAACAATGAATATCAGGAAGAATAGCAATCTTTCTGTGAAAAAGAACAGAAAGAGCAGAGATTTGTCCTTTCAAGGAACTTGCGGACAAACCCTTATCTAAACCATCCTGAAGAAACTGTAATATTCTCTGTATTCTAAAAGAATGCCAAGAAAAATGATGAGAAAGACACCAAGAAATATAAGTCTTCCAGACTCTATAATATATCTCTCTGGATACAGATTTACGAGCCTGAAACCATAGTATTAATCACAGAGTCAGAGAAACCTCTTTGACCCAAGAATCAAGCGTTCAATCTCCATACCTTTAAATTTAAGGATTTCAGATCCTGATGGAAAAAAAGGACCTTGAGACAGAAGGTCTGGTCTTAACGGAAGAGTCCCACGGTTGGCAAGAGGCCAATCCGGACAAGATCCGCATACCAAAACCTGTGAGGCCATGCCGGAGCTACCAGCAGAACAAACGAGCATTCCCTTCAGAATCTTGGAGATTACTCTTGGAAGAAGAACTAGAGGCGGAAAGATATAGGCAGGATGATACTTCCAAGGAAGTGATAATGCATCCACTGCCTCCGCCTGAGGATCCCGGGATCTGGACAGATACCTGGGAAGTTTCTTGTTTAGATGAGAAGCCATCAGATCTATTTCTGGAAGTTCCCACATTTGAATAATCTGAAGAAATACCTCTGGGTGAAGAGGACCATTCGCCCGGATGCAACGTTTGGCGACTGAGATAATCCGCTCTTTCCAATTGTCCATACCTGGGATAATGAACCGCAGAGATTAGACAGGAGCTGGATTCCGCCCCCAAACAAAAATTTGAGATACTTCTTTCATAGCCAGAGGACTGTGAGTCCCTCCTTGATGATTGATGTATGCCACAGTTGTGACATTGTCTATTCTGAAAACAATATGAACAACTCTCTCTTCAGAAGAGGCCAAGACTGAAAGAGCTCTGAAAATTGCACGGAGTTCACAAAATATTGATTGGAAATCTCACCTCCTGAGATTCCCAAACCCCTTGTGCCCGTCAGGATACCCCCACACAGCTCCCCAACCTGTAAGACTTGCATCTGTTGAGATTATAGTCCAGGTCGGAAGAACAAGAAGCCCCCCCTGAACTAAACGATGGTGATCTGTCCACCCATGTCAGAGAGTGTCGTTAAAATCGGTTTAAAGATATTAATTGAGATATCTTTGAGTAATCCCTGCACCATTGGTTCAGCATACAGAGTGAAGAGGTGCATGTGAAAACGAGCAAAGGAAGATCGCATCTGATGCGGCAGTCCTAAGACCCAACATTTCCATGCATAAGGCTACCAAAGGGAATGATTGTGACTGAAGGTTTTGACAAGCTGATATCAATGTTAAACTTCTCTTTTCCTGACAAGGACAGAGTCATAGACACTGAATCTATCTAGAAAACCTAAAAAGGTTTACCCTTGTCTGAGGAATCAATGAATTGATTGGTAAATTGATCCTCCAACCATGAACTTGAAGAAACAACACAAGTCGTTCGTATGAGATTCTTCGAAAATGAGAAGACTGAGCAAGTACCCAAGATATCGTCCAAATAAGGAAATACCAAAACCCTGTTCTCTGATTACAGAAAGAAGGGCACGAGAACCTTTGAAAAAAAAAAAAAAAATTCTTGGAACTGAGGCTAGGCCAAACGGGTAGAGCCAAAAAACTGGTAATGCTTGTCTAAAAAGAGAATCTCAGACACTAAAAAGTGATCTGGATGAATCGGAATATGCAGATACACCATCCTGTAAATCTATTGTAGATATATAATGCCCTTGCTAAACAAAAGGCAGGATAGTCCCTACAGTAACCAATCTTGAATGTTGGTATCCTAACATAACGATTCAATAATGATAGATCCGGAACTGGTCTGAAGGAAATTGACCTTCTTTGGTACAATGAAGAGATAAAATAAAAACCCCAGCCCCTGTTACCAGAAACTGGAACTGGCATAAATACTCCAGCCAACTCTAGATCTGAAACACATTTCAGAAATGCTGAGCCTTTGCTGTGTTAACTGGGACACGGGAAAGAAAAAAATCTCTTAGCAGGAGGCCCTTAACTTGAAGCCAATTCTGTACCTTTCTGAAACAATGTTCTGAAACCAGAGATTGAGAACGGAATTGATCCAAATTTCTTTGAAGAAAACGTAATCTGCCCCATACCAGCTGAGCTGGAATAAGGGCCGCACCTTCATAGGTACTTAGGAGCTGGCTATAGGTTTCTATAAGGCTTGGATATATTCCAAACTGGAAATAGTTTCCAAACTGATACCGCTCCTGAGGATGAAGGATCAGGCTTTTGTTCCTTGTTGTGAGGAAAGGAACGAAAATGATTATTTACCCTGGAAAGAAAGGGAAAGCAAAGTTGACTTAGAAAGACATATCAGCATTCCAAGTTTAATCCATAAAGCTTTTCTAGCTAAAATAGCTAGAGACATATACCTGACATCAACTCTAATGATATCAAAAGATGGTATCACCAATAAAATTATTAGCATGTTATAGAATAATAATAATGCTATAAAAATTATGATCTGTTACTTGTTGCGCTAAAGCTTCTAACCAAAAAGTTGAAGCTGCAGCAACATCCGCTAAAAATATAGCAGGTCTAAGAAGATTACGCTGAACATAAGTAAGCTTTTCTTAGAAAGGATTCAATTTTCTGTGACACTCTAAGCTATGGCTTGGGCACTTTGTTTATAAAGTTCTAAATATATGTATTCAAAACATTTATTTGCCTTGACTCAGAATGTTCAACATTCCTTATTTTTCAGACAGTCAGTTTCATATTTGGGATAAATGCATTTGTTTCAATCATTTTTTCTTACCTTAAAAAATTTGACTTTTTCCCTGTGGGCTGTTAGGCTCGCGGGGGCAGGAAAATGCTTCATTTTATTGCGTCATTCTTGGCGCGGACTTTTTTGGCGCAAATTTTTTTTTCTGTTTCCGGCGTCATACGTGTCGCCGGAAGTTGCGTCATTTTTTTACGTTTTTTTGCGTCGTCATTTTTGGCGCCAAAAGCATTTAGGCGCCAAATAATGTGGGCGTCTTTTTTGGCGCTAAAAAATATGGGCATCACACTTTTGTCTCCACATTATTTAAGTCACATTATTTATTGCTTCTGGTTGCTAGAAGCTTGTTCACCTGGCATTTTTTTTCCCATTCTGAAACTGTCATTTAAGGAATTTGATCAATTTTGCTTTATATGTTGTTTTTTTTCTTTTACATATTGCAAGATGTTCCACGTTGCAACTGAGTCAGAAGATACTTCAGGAAAATCACTGCCCAGTGCTGGAGCTACCAAGCTAAGTGTATCTGCTATAAACTTTTGGTTTCTGTTTCTCCAGCTGTTGTTTGTATTGCATGTCATGTCAAACTTATTAATGCAGATAAAATTTCCTTTAGTACTGTTACATTACCTGTTGCTGTTCCGTCAACATCTAATTTTCAGAGTGTTCCTGATAACATAAGAGATTTTATTTTTTAAATCCATTAAGAAGGCTATGTCTGTTATTTCTCCTTCTAGTATACATAAAAGTCTTTTAAAACTTCTCTTTTTTCAGATGAATTTTTAAATGAACATCATCATTCTGATACTGATAATGGTTCTTCTGGTTCAGAGGTTTCTGTCTCAGAGGTTGATGCTGATAAATCTTTGTATTTGTTCAAGATGGAATTTATTCGTTCTTTACTTAAAGAAGTATTATTTGCATTAGAAATAGAGGATTCTGGTCCTCTTGATACTAAATGTAAACGTGTAAATAAGGTTTTTAAATCTCCTGTAGTTATTCCAGAAGTGTTTTATCTCCCTGATGCTATTTCTGAATTAATTTCCAGGGAATGGAATAATTTGGTAATTTATTTACTCCTTCTAGACGTTTAAGCAATTATATCCTGTGCCATCAGGACAGATTAGAGTTTTTTTGGGACAAAAATCCCTAAGGTTATGGGGCTGTCTCTACTCCTGCTAATGTACTACTATTCCTACGGCAGATAGTACTTCATTTAAGGATCCTTTAGATAGGAAAATAAGATTTACTTACCCCAGAACACTCATCTACATGTTTGTAGAAAGCCAAACCAGTACTGAAACGAGAATCAGCAGAGGTAATGGTATAATATAAGAGTAAACTCGTCGAACTGAAAAGGGAGGTAAGAGATTGAATCTCTACGACCGATACAGAGAACCTATGAAATAGACCCGTAGAAGGAGATCACTGCATTCAAAATAGGCAATACTCTCCTCACATCCCTCTGACATTCACTGCACGCTGAGAGGAAAACCGGGCTCCAACTTGCTGCGGAGCGCATATCAACGTAGAATCTAGCAAAAACTTACTTCACCACCTCCATCGGAGGCAAAGTTTGTAAAACTGAATTGTGGGTGTGGTGAGGGGTGTATTTATAGGCATTTTAAGGTTTGGGAAACTTTGCCCCTCCTGGTAGGAATGTATATCCCATACGTCACTAGCTCATGGACTCTTGCTAATTACATGAAAGAAATTTCTCTTTCTAAAATTTATTATTCATATTTTTATATATATATATATATATATATATATATATATATATATATATATATATATATAAAATGAGCCAATCAAATACAGATGTAGGTGTGTCACTAACCAATCACACACTGCACAATCAGCCAATCAAATAAAATACAGATGTAGGTGCTCACTGTAACCAATTACACTCTATATATAAACATATTATATAATTATTATATCACCACCATCACCCACCAAACAATTATATATATATATATATATATATATATATATATATATATATACACACACACACACAAATACATATACAATTTATATAAGTATATTTCTATATTTCATTTTATATGTATAATATAATATTGTGTATATATATATATATATATATATACGTACATACTATTATTATATTATACATATATTATTAAATACATATGTATATATATATATATATATATATATATATATATAGACACAAACACACATGTGTATATATATATATATATACACATACATATATATATATATACATAACATAATTTATGTAAGAACTTACCCTGATAAATTCATTTCTTTCATATTAGCAAGAGTCCATGAGCTAGTGACGTATGGGATATACATTCCTACCAGGAGGGGCAAAGTTTCCCAAACCTTAAAATGCCTATAAATACACCCCTCACCACACCCACAATTCAGTTTAACGAATAGCCAAGAAGTGGGGTGATAAGAAAAAAGTGCGAAAGCATATAAAATAAGGAATTGGAATAATTGTTGCTTTATACAAAAAATCATAACCACCACAAAAAAGGGCGGGCCTCATGGACTCTTGCTAATATGAAAGAAATGAATTTATCAGGTAAGTTCTTACATAAATTATGTTTTCTTTCATGTAATTAGCAAGAGTCCATGAGCTAGTGACGTATGGGATAATGACTACCCAAGATGTGGATCTTTCCACACAAGAGTCACTAGAGAGGGAGGGATAAAATAAAGACAGCCAATTCCTGCTGAAAATAATCCACACCCAAAATAAAGTTTAATGAAAAACATAAGCAGAAGATTCAAACTGAAACCGCTGCCTGAAGTACTTTTCTACCAAAAACTGCTTCAGAAGAAGAAAATACAACAAAATGGTAGAATTTGGTAAAAGTATGCAAAAGAGAACCAAGTTTGCCACTTTGCAAATCTGAACAACCGAAGCTTCATTCCTAAACGCCCAGGAAGTAGAAACTGACCCTAGTAGAATGAGCTGTAATCCTATGAGGCGGAGTCTTACCCGACTCAAATAGGCAAGATGAAATAAAGATTTCAACCCAAGATGCCAAAGAAATGGCAGAAGTTCTTCTGGCCTTTCTAAAAACCGGAAAAGATAACAAATAAACCAGAAGTCTTTCGGAAAGACTAATAGCTTCAAACATAATATTTCAAAGCTCTAATAACATCCAAAGAATGCAACGATTTCTCCTTAGAATTCTTAGGATTAGGACATAATGAAGGAACCACAATGTCTCTATAATGTTGTTGGAATTCACAACTTAGGTAAAAATTCAAAAGAAGTTCGCAACACCGCCTTATCCTGATGAAAAAATCAGAAAAGGAGACTCACAAGAAAGAGCAGATAATTCAGAAACTCTTCTGGCAGAAGAGATGGCCAAAAGGAAACAAAACTTTCCAAGAAAGTAATTTAATATCCAATGAATGCATAGGTTCAAATGGAGGAGCTTGAAGAGCCCCCAGAACCAAATTCAAACTCCAAGGAGGAGAAATTGACTTAATGATAGGCTTTATACGAACCAAAGCTTGTACAAAACAAATGAATATCAGGAAGAATAGCAATCTTTCTGTTGAAAAAGAACAGAAAGAGCAGAGATTTGACCTTTCAAGGAACTTGCGGACAAACCCTTATCTAAACCATCCTGAAGAAATTGTAATATTCTCGGTATTCTAAAGAATGCCAAGAAAAATGATGAGAAAGACACCAAGAAATATAAGTCTTCCAGACTCTATAATATATCTCTCTGGATACAGATTTACGAGCCTGTAACATAGTATTAATCACAGAGTCAGAGAAACCTCTTTGACCAAGAATCAAGCGTTCAATCTCCATACCTTTAAATTTAAGGATTTCAGATCCTGATGGAAAAAAGGACCTTGAGACAAAAGGTCTGGTCTTAACGGAAGAGTCCACGGTTGGCAAGAGGCCATCCGGACAAGATCCTCATACCCAAAACCTGTGAGGCCATGCCGGAGCTACCAGCAGAACAAACGAGCATTCCTTCAGAATCTTGGAGATTACTCTTGGAAGAAGAACTAGAGGCGGAAAGATATAGGCAGGATGATACTTCCAAGGAAGTGAAAATGCATCCACTGCCCTCCGCCTGAGGATCCCGGGATCTGGACAGATACCTGGGAAGTTTCTTGTTTAGATGAGAAGCCATCAGATCTATTTCTGGAAGTTCCCACATTTGAACAATCTGAAGAAATACCTCTGGGTGAAGAGACCATTCGCCCAGATGCAACGTTTGGCGACTGAGATAATCCGCTTTCCAATTGTCCATACCTGGGATATAAACCGCAGAGATTAGACAGGAGCTGGATTCCGGTCCCAAACCAAAATTCGAGATACTTCTTTCATAGCCAGAGGACTGTGAGTCCCTCCTTGATGATTGATGTATGCCACAGATGTGACATTGTCTTATCTGAAAACAAATGAACAACTCTCTCTTCGGAAGAGGCCAAGACTGAAGAGCTCTGAAAATTGCACGGAGTTCCAAAATATTGATCGGAAATCTCACCTCCTGAGATTCCCAAACCCCTTGTGCCGTCAGATACCCCCACACAGCTCCCCAACCTGTAAAAACTAGCATCTGTTGAGATTATAGTCCAGGTCGGAAGAACAAAGAAGCCCCCTGAACTAAACGATGGTGATCTGTCCACCATGTCAGAGAGTGTCATAAAATCGGTTTAAAGATATTAATTGAGATATCTTTGAGTAATCCCTGCACCATTGGTTCAGCATACAGAGCTGAAGAGGTCGCATGTGAAAACGAGCAAAGGAGATCGCATCTGATGCGGCAGTCCTAAGACCCAACATTTCCATGCATAAGGCTACCAAAGGGAATGATTGTGACTGAAGGTTTTGACAAGCTGATATCAATGTTAAACTTCTCTTGACTGACAAGGACAGAGTCATAGACACTGAATTTATCTAGAAACCTAAAAAGGTTACCCTTGTCTGAGGAATCAATGAACTGATTGGTAAATTGATCCTCCAACCATGAACTTGAAGAAACAACACAAGTCGATTCGTATGAGATTCTACGAAAATGAGAAGACTGAGCAAGTACCAAAGATATCGTCCAAATAAGGAAATACCAAAACCCTATTCTCTGAATACAGAAAGAAGGGCACCGAGAACCTTTGAAAAAAATTCTTGGAACTGAGGCTAGGCTAAACGGTAGAGCCACAAAACTGGTAATGCTTGTCTAAAAAGAGAATCTCAGACACTAAAAGTAATCTGGATGAATCGGAATATGCAGATACACATCCTGTAAATCTATTGTAGACATATAATGCCCTTGCTAAACAAAGGCAGGATAGTCCTACAGTATCATGTAAAAGAGAAAAAAAGAAGAAAGCGCACAGGGCCGACTCAAGTGAAATATTTTATTAACAGTGAAGTATACACATAAAAACTGACACTTACAAGATTCGTAAGTGCTAAAAAGCACATCAGTTGAGCACTGTGTAGGTACAGCTGCTGCTCCTCCACACCAGGTTCAAGGTGGAAATTTTCAGGCACGGTATCCGGAACCCCTGCTCTGATAACCGTGGATAGGATTCTGAGGCAGCTGGCCAGACGCTTGCTCTTTAATAGCCTAACGCGGTTTCCCCCGATCAGCGGCCGGGCTTCTTCATGAGGCAAGTAATGACGTATGTGTTTGAAATTGCGCCTTTGTTATTTAAAGGAGAGACAGCCAATTATCATAAAGAGGTGTGTTACTTGGCCAATCCTGTTCATAGGTGTGTCTCATATTGCTCCGCATACACAGACTTTTAGTTCGCTGCAGTGTAAATGATGTCTTGTCAAACAATTTTTACATTTTTTCATCAAATTGCTAGATACCACATAGTATATACAGAAGAAATACTTATAAAACTAGTTAAAAAGTTATATATAAAAAAAAAAAATTATATAAAAAAAGGAGAGAATACATCCTTATTCTTTAAGATTTGACCGCTACTATATACGATAACGTTATGTACCCAAAGTATAATCGCATAAGGCGCGGTCAAATGTTTAAAACTTTATTTACATGAAGTGATTATCCCCCATACTATTCATTTTCCCTGGAGCTGTCTATCTGGGTTTTCACTAATACTATTATAAGATTACTACAGAAGTTTAGTACTGTGTTCTACGTATTACGTACTGTGTGCTAGCTGTATCATTGAATAGAACAGAACAGTATATTACAATAATGGTGATAACAAATAATAAATAATAGAAAAACGATTTACTATGTCATAAAAAGGTTTTGTGTTTAGTATAATGTCGGGACTTTAATTGCTATGTTAACCTGGAATATTTTTATTTTTATTTCTAAAACCAAAAAGTGCAATAAGAGGTTAATAAATTATCTAAAAATGTATTAAAAAAAAACCGGTTATTAAATATATATAAAGGAAATTTATTATAGCTACATAAATGCCGCTATGTCAATATCTATATTGAGACCTAGTGGTTGCAGGGTTTTTAATTTGTAAATCCACTTAGTTTCTAATTTTCTAAGTGCTAGTAGCCTATTTGGTCTAGATGGGGGGATCTGATCTATAATTTGGATTTTAAGGGAACTAGGGTTGTTACCATGATGTTCTAAAAAATGCTTTGGTACACTATGTTTTTCCAATTTTTCTTTTATATTATAAACATGTTCGTTTAGCCTTCGTCTGGCTTTCCTTTTTGTGCGCCCCACATATAAGAGGCCACACCCACATTCCAATAAATATACAATATGTGTTGAATCACAATTACTTCTAAACGTGATATTGTGTGTTTCAGTTGATTCACTATTATGAAATGTGGGTGCCTTATTTATATGTTTGCACATATTGCACCTAGATTTTCCACATTTCATAGTTCCTTTCCAATCCTTAAGCCAGTTGGTTCCCTCACTAATTTTATTTATTTCTGTTTTTGTTTCTACTTTAATTTTACTAGGTGCTAGTAGATTTCTTAGACTTTTTCCTTTTCTATATGTAATAGTAGGTTTTACCTCTAAGTGTGGGTCCTAAAACAGGATCTGATCTTAAAATAGGCCAATGTTTTTTAAGGATGCCTTCCAGTTTTTTAGAGCCCTCGTTAAAGGTTGTTATAAATCTAATAGGGTTTTGTTTTCCAGATTTTGATTTAATCAATTCTTTATGTATATTGGTCCCTATATTGTCTTGGCTATTGTTTTTTTCTTCTTTTTTTAGGGTATGGTTCCTATTTTTAAGGGTTACTTTTTGTCTAGCCTGTTTGATAATTTCTTGGGTATACCCTTTCTCCAGGAATTTCTTTTCCAAGATATCAGCCTCCGTTTCATAGTCTATTACGTGTGTGCAATTTCTTTTTAACCTTAAGAATTGGCTGTACGGAACATTGTCTAGCCAACTCTTTTTGTGGGCACTATTGGCTTGTATAAAGCTGTTTCTGTCGGTAAGTTTGCGAAAATTCTTTACCGCTATTTTATCATGACTATCTTTATAAAGGATTAAATCTAGAAATTCTATTTTTTCTTTTGAGCATGAATAAGTAAAAGATAAATTAAAATTATTGTCATTCATAAAGACCATAAAATTATCTATATTCTCTTTACTTCCTTTCCATAAAATAATAATATCGTCGATATATCTAGCATAAATTAAAATATTCTCTTTAAATGGATTGTTTTTCCAAATGTGTTTGGTCTCAAAAGCATTAACATAAATATTTGCGTACGATGGGGCAAAAGTAGTCCCCATCGCAGTCCCCCTTGTTTGTACATAAAATTTGTTTTGGAATAGAAAGTAATTATGGTGTAAAATAAATTTTATACTGGTTGATTAAGAATTGTATATGGTTTTCTGGATAGACCAATTGGACAGTTCAATTTGTATATTCTCTATACCATCATCATGAGGAATACAGGTGTATAGGGAAGCGACGTCGCAAGTAAGCCACATCATATCTTCTTCCCAAGTAATGCCTTCAAATCTATTTATTACCTCGCTAGTATCCTTAAGGTATGCCTTAGTCGATTTCACTATTGGCTGTAAGTAAAAGTCTACATACTTAGATAAATTATCTGTAATAGACCCTATTCCCGATATTATCGGTCTACCCGGAGGGTTGAGGGGATCTTTGTGTATTTTGGGTAAGTGATATATATACGGTGTATTCGGTTGTGTAGTATGGATGTATTTATATTCATCCTCATTTAAAATACAGCACTTTTAGCTGTGTTGAGCATCTTATTTAGTTCCTTATTATATGTATCAGTTGGATCTTTTGGAAGAATTTTATAGGTTTGTACTATCATTTAATAGCCCTATATGCTTCTTTGAGATATTCATCTCTTTTTTTGTATCACTTTACCCCCGCCTTTGTCGGCGGGGCGTATCGTGATATTGTCATTATTCATTAATTTTTTCATGGACTTTCTTTCTAATATGGTCAAATTATCATTATGTTTTGTTAAGAAATTATTTTCTTTCTCAAACTCTATCTCTATGTCTTTAGTAACTAGTTTATTGAACATGATATTTGTTCACCTTGAAAACCCACAGGATTAAATGTGGATTTTGCCTTAAAGTTAGAGTGTTGTATTTCTGGTTCCATCCAATGTTGAGAGATATCTAATGTATCTATATATTCATCCAAATTATCTTCCCTTATATTACAATGATCTTCTGAAACTGTTTTTTTCTTTTATTTCTAGTTCTTTTAAAATACCCAATACCCCCCAAGGTCTGTAGACTCCAAGTAGGGTTGGTTGTAGATACCTCTATTTACAGGGTTCTTAAGAAATATCTCTTTAGTGTTAGTTTTCTGACATATTTATGTATATCTATAAACATTTCAAATTTACTTGGTTTCGATTTTGGTGCAAAATTGAGGCCCTTTTTGTAAAAGTTTAATATCATTGTTATCCAAATCTATTTTAGCAAGGTTAAAAATTTCTTTTTTCGCCTTATTTAGTCTCTCCTTGTTCTCCCTGTTTGCCTGTATAAGTTTTCCAGCTCTATTTCCCCTTCTTCTCTTTCTAATGATCTTTTTCTTTGTTTTGGTTCTGTCCCTGTTGTGTTGGTTTGTGATTTTTTACCTGTTCTATCTCTAAAAAATGCTTAGGTTCTTGTGTCTCTTTGGGTTTAGCTCCCCGTATTTCCCAGTTATAGGGTTCATTATATTGAACATAATTCTGTTGTTTGGGTTTAACCCCCCGGGTCTCCCAATTATGATGTTCATTATTTTGGGCATGATTATAATCCAATACCTCATATCTATTATTGACAGCAAACTGTGAATCATGATGGTAACTATTATTAGTCTTATCTCTAGCACTATCTTTTCGTCTCCACTGTAAATGTTGGTTCTGTGGGTTTGATTTATTACTATGATGATAAGTAGGGGTATGCCTATACTCTAATGGATAGTTGTATGATTTATCAGCATTATTTCTACTAGAATAATGCTGTTGTCTATTATGATTAGTGTTATGGCTATTGCCCTTATTATAGTTGCCATTATACATATTATTTTTGTCTTTATTTTTGTTATCACCATAGTTGTAGTAAGAATTTTTAGTGTCCCCTTTTTTGTGGTCATTTTCCTGTGTTATTGACTTTGATTTATGCATGGTTCCCTCCTCTGAACGTTTAGAGGTACCAACTTGGTCTTTATTATTTTTATAAGTATAAACCATATTATTTTTAAAATCCTCAATATCTCTTTTTAACTTTTTTTGTTTATTGGTTTGTAATTCTCTGTCTAGTTGGCTTATTCTAAATTGTACACTTTTATTCCGGTTTACCCATTTATCATTGTCTTTAAATGGCTGTAATTTACTTACAATATCATCCAACTCTATTTTTAACTTGTTAAGTCTATGTTCCCTATATTTTATTAATATTTTAATGAATTTGTTTGAGCATTCCAGAGCTGCTGCTTCCCACTCTGTAAGGAATTCTACTTCATCCAGATTAAATGCTGGTTGTTTTAGAACTCTCAGTCCTCTCGGGACCACTTTATGTATAAGATAATTCTCTAGTAGAATTAGATCTTGCCAGTCTCTAGAATCTTGACTTAGTAATTTTTCTAGAGATTTAAATAATTCCTCTGGATTTTCATCCTGCATAAAGACTTCTTCTGTAGTAGTATCTAGCAGGTTTAGTTCTCTATTTCTAGTAGCTCTATGTGGATTATTCCCAAACTCTTTAAGTATAATATTCTCCATTGTGACAGACATATTTTCAGTTGCTATTTCTGCCATTTTATGTATATGAGTGTATACAGTCAAATATTCCTACAGCAGCAATTATATGAAAAGAATAGTGTTATACACAAAGATTGAAAGAAAAATGAATTGCGCTAGAGAATATATATGTATATATGTAAGACTGGTTAATATATTATTGTATCTAAATACACACGTGGTAGATCTTGCTACGAATGCAACAAAAAAGGATTATATCAAAACCACAACAGGATAAAAAACACAAGATAGAGGAATGTAAGCAGTTGCAGATAGTTGCAAATTAAAAAACCAATTTCAGCCTATTTGTGTTATCCCTTTAAATGGTATATAATACCTTACGGTTACTGGTTGTGTCCATATAATCAAAAATGGTCAGATTGAGTCCAGTCCAATTATATTCTTTTGTTGGATATTCCAAGAAGAAGATATATATTGCTTTCCTTGATTGCAAACAATTTATTGAGTGGCTGTTTTCGTGCTGCCTGTGATCAGCTGGGCAATCCAATCCTCAGCTCCAATGCAGTATCATGTAAAAGAGAAAAAAAGAAGAAAGCGCACAGGGCCGACTCAAGTGAAATATTTTATTAACAGTGAAGTATACACATAAAAACTGACACTTACAAGATTCGTAAGTGCTAAAAAGCACATCAGTTGAGCACTGTGTAGGTACAGCTGCTGCTCCTCCACACCAGGTTCAAGGTGGAAATTTTCAGGCACGGTATCCGGAACCCCTGCTCTGATAACCGTGGATAGGATTCTGAGGCAGCTGGCCAGACGCTTGCTCTTTAATAGCCTAACGCGTTTCCCCCGATCAGCGGCCGGGCTTCTTCATGAGGCAGTAATGACGTATGTGTTTGAAATTGCGCCTTTGTTATTTAAAGGAGAGACAGCCAATTATCATAAAGAGGTGTGTTACTTGGCCAATCCTGTTCATAGGTGTGTCTCATATTGCTCCGCATACACAGACTTTTAGTTCGCTGCAGTGTAAATGATGTCTTGTCAAACATTTTTTACATTTTTTCATCAAATTGCTAGATACCACATAGTATATACAGAAGAAATACTTATAAAACTAGTTAAAAAAGTTATATATAAAAAATTATATAAAAAAAGGAGAGAATACATCCTTATTCTTTAAGATTTGACCGCTACTATATACGATAACGTTATGTACCCAAAGTATAATCGCATAAGGCGCGGTCAATGTTAAAACTTTATTTACATGAAGTGATTATCCCCATACTATTCATTTTCCCTGGAGCTGTCTATCTGGGTTTTCACTGTACTATTATTAAGATTACTACAGAAGTTTAGTACTGTGTTCTACGTATTACGTACTGTGTGCTAGCTGTATCATTGAATAGAACAGAACAGTATATTACAATAATGGTGATAACAAATAATAAATAATAGAAAAAACGATTTACTATGTCATAAAAAGGTTTTGTGTTTAGTATAATGTCGGGACTTTAATTGCTATGTTAACCTGGAATATTTTTATTTTTATTTCTAAAACCAAAAAGTGCAATAAAAGGTTAATAAATTATCTAAAAATGTATTAAAAAGAGATATTGAGGATTTTAAAAATAATATGGTTTATACTTATAAAAATAATAAAGACCAAGTTGGTACCTCTAAACGTTCAGAGGAGGGAACCATGCATAAATCAAAGTCAATAACACAGGAAAATGACCACAAAAAAGGGGACACTAAAAATTCTTACTACAACTATGGTGATAACAAAAATAAAGACAAAAATAATATGTATAATGGCAACTATAATAAGGGCAATAGCCATAACACTAATCATAATAGACAACAGCATTATTCTAGTAGAAATAATGCTGATAAATCATACAACTATCCATTAGAGTATAGGCATACCCCTACTTATCATCATAGTAATAAATCAAACCCACAGAACCAACATTTACAGTGGAGACGAAAAGATAGTGCTAGAGATAAGACTAATAATAGTTACCATCATGATTCACAGTTTGCTGTCAATAATAGATATGAGGTATTGGATTATAATCATGCCCAAAATAATGAACATCATAATTGGGAGACCCGGGGGTTAAACCCAAACAACAGAATTATGTTCAATATAATGAACCCTATAACTGGGAAATACGGGGAGCTAAACCCAAAGAGACACAAGAACCTAAGCATTTTTTAGAGATAGAAACAGGTAAAAAATCACAAACCAACACAACAGGACAGAACCAAACAAAGAAAAAGATCATTAGAAAGAGAAGAAGGGGAAATAGAGCTGGAAAACTTATACAGGCAAACAGGGAGAACAAGGAGAGACTAAATAAGGCGAAAAAAGAAATTTTTAACCTTGCTAAAATAGATTTGGATAACAATGATATTAAACTTTTACAAAAAGGCCTCAATTTTGCACCAAAATCGAAACCAAGTAAATTTGAAATGTTTATAGATATACATAAATATGTCAGAAAACTAACACTAAAGAGATATTTCCTTAAGAACCCTGTAAATAGAGGTATCTACAACCAACCCTACTTGGAGTCTACAGACCTTGGGGTATTGGGTATTTTAAAAGAACTAGAAATAAAAGAAAAAACAGTTTCAGAAGATCATTGTAATATAAGGGAAGATAATTTGGATGAATATATAGATACATTAGATATCTCTCAACATTGGATGGAACCAGAAATACAACACTCTAACTTTAAGGCAAAATCCACATTTAATCCTGTGGGTTTTCAAGGTGAACAAATATCAATGTTCAATAAACTAGTTACTAAAGACATAGAGATAGAGTTTGAGAAAGAAAATAATTTCTTAACAAAACATAATGATAATTTGACCATATTAGAAAGAAAGTCCATGAAAAAATTAATGAATAATGACAATATCACGATACGCCCCGCCGACAAAGGCGGGGGTATAGTGATACAAAAAAGAGATGAATATCTCAAAGAAGCATATAGGCTATTAAATGATAGTACAACCTATAAAATTCTTCCAAAAGATCCAACTGATACATATAATAAGGAACTAAATAAGATGCTCAACACAGCTAAAAGTGCTGGTATTTTAAATGAGGATGAATATAAATACATCCATACTACACAACCGAATACACCGTATATATATCACTTACCCAAAATACACAAAGATCCCCTCAACCCTCCGGGTAGACCGATAATATCGGGAATAGGGTCTATTACAGATAATTTATCTAAGTATGTAGACTTTTACTTACAGCCAATAGTGAAATCGACTAAGGCATACCTTAAGGATACTAGCGAGGTAATAAATAGATTTGAAGGCATTACTTGGGAAGAAGATATGATGTGGCTTACTTGCGACGTCGCTTCCCTATACACCTGTATTCCTCATGATGATGGTATAGAGAATATACAAATTGAACTGTCCAATTGGTCTATCCCAGAAAACCATATACAATTCTTAATCAACAGTATAAAATTTATTTTACACCATAATTACTTTCTATTCCAAAACAAATTTTATGTACAAACAAGGGGGACTGCGATGGGGACTACTTTTGCCCCATCGTACGCAAATATTTATGTTAATGCTTTTGAGACCAAACACATTTGGAAAAACAATCCATTTAAAGAGAATATTTTAATTTATGCTAGATATATCGACGATATTATTTTATGGAAAGGAAGTAAAGAGAATATAGATAATTTTATGGTCTTTATGAATGACAATAATTTTAATTTATCTTTTACTTATTCATGCTCAAAAGAAAAAATAGAATTTCTAGATTTAATCCTTTATAAAGATAGTCATGATAAAATAGCGGTAAAGAATTTTCGCAAACTTACCGACAGAAACAGCTTTATACAAGCCAATAGTGCCCACAAAAAGAGTTGGCTAGACAATGTTCCGTACAGCCAATTCTTAAGGTTAAAAAGAAATTGCACACACGTAATAGACTATGAAACGGAGGCTGATATCTTGGAAAAGAAATTCCTGGAGAAAGGGTATACCCAAGAAATTATCAAACAGGCTAGACAAAAAGTAACCCTTAAAAATAGGAACCATACCCCTAAAAAAGAAGAAAAAAAACAATAGCCAAGACAATATAGGGACCAATATACATAAAGAATTGATTAAATCAAAATCTGGAAAACAAAACCCTATTAGATTTATAACAACCTTTAACGAGGGCTCTAAAAAACTGGAAGGCATCCTTAAAAAACATTGGCCTATTTTAAGATCAGATCCTGTTTTAGGACCACACTTAGAGGTAAAACCTACTATTACATATAGAAAAGGAAAAAGTCTAAGAAATCTACTAGCACCTAGTAAAATTAAAGTAGAAACAAAAACAGAAATAAATAAAATTAGTGAGGGAACCAACTGGCTTAAGGATTGGAAAGGAACTATGAAATGTGGAAAATCTAGGTGCAATATGTGCAAACATATAAATAAGGCACCCACATTTCATAATAGTGAATCAACTGAAACACACAATATCACGTTTAGAAGTAATTGTGATTCAACACATATTGTATATTTATTGGAATGTGGGTGTGGCCTCTTATATGTGGGGCGCACAAAAAGGAAAGCCAGACGAAGGCTAAACGAACATGTTTATAATATAAAAGAAAAATTGGAAAAACATAGTGTACCAAAGCATTTTTTAGAACATCATTGGTAACAACCCTAGTTCCTTAAAATCCAAATTATAGATCAGATCCCCCCATCTAGACCAAATAGGCTACTAGCACTTAGAAAATTAGAAACTAAGTGGATTTACAAATTAAAAACCCTGCAACCACTAGGTCTCAATATAGATATTGACATAGCGGCATTTATGTAGCTATAATAAATTTCCTTTATATATATTTAATAACCGTTTTTTTTTAATACATTTTTAGATAATTTATTAACCTTTTATTGCACTTTTTGGTTTTAGAAATAAAAATAAAAATATTCCAGGTTAACATAGCAATTAAAGTCCCGACATTATACTAAACACAAAACCTTTTTTATGACATAGTAAATCGTTTTTCTATTATTTATTATTTGTTATCACCATTATTGTAATATACTGTTCTGTTCTATTCAATGATACAGCTAGCACACAGTACGTAATACGTAGAACACAGTACTAAACTTCTGTAGTAATCTTATAATAGTACAGTGAAAACCCAGATAGACAGCTCCAGGGAAAATGAATAGTATGGGGATAATCACTTCATGTAAATAAAGTTTTAACATTGACCGCGCCTTATGCGATTATACTTTGGGTACATAACGTTATCGTATATAGTAGCGGTCAAATCTTAAAGAATAAGGATGTATTCTCTCCTTTTTTTATATAATTTTTTTTATATATAACTTTTTTAACTAGTTTTATAAGTATTTCTTCTGTATATACTATGTGGTATCTAGCAATTTGATGAAAAAATGTAAAAATGTTTGACAAGACATCATTTACACTGCAGCGAACTAAAAGTCTGTGTATGCGGAGCAATATGAGACACACCTATGAACAGGATTGGCCAAGTAACACACCTCTTTATGATAATTGGCTGTCTCTCCTTTAAATAACAAAGGCGCAATTTCAAACACATACGTCATTACTGCCTCATGAAGAAGCCCGGCCGCTGATCGGGGGAAACGCGTTAGGCTATTAAAGAGCAAGCGTCTGGCCAGCTGCCTCAGAATCCTATCCACGGTTATCAGAGCAGGGGTTCCGGATACCGTGCCTGAAAATTTCCACCTTGAACCTGGTGTGGAGGAGCAGCAGCTGTACCTACACAGTGCTCAACTGATGTGCTTTTTAGCACTTACGAATCTTGTAAGTGTCAGTTTTTATGTGTATACTTCACTGTTAATAAAATATTTCACTTGAGTCGGCCCTGTGCGCTTTCTTCTTTTTTTCTCTTTTACATGATACTGCATTGGAGCTGAGGATTGGATTGCCCAGCTGATCACAGGCAGCACGAAAACAGCCACTCAATAAATTGTTTGCAATCAAGGAAAGCAATATATATCTTCTTCTTGGAATATCCAACAAAAGAATATAATTGGACTGGACTCAATCTGACCATTTTTGATTATATGGACACAACCAGTAACCGTAAGGTATTATATACCATTTAAAGGGATAACACAAATAGGCTGAAATTGGTTTTTTAATTTGCAACTATCTGCAACTGCTTACATTCCTCTATCTTGTGTTTTTTATCCTGTTGTGGTTTTGATATAATCCTTTTTTGTTGCATTCGTAGCAAGATCTACCACGTGTGTATTTAGATACAATATATATATTAACCAGTCTTACATATATACATATATATTCTCTAGCGCAATTCATTTTTCTTTCAACCATAGTCCTACAGTAACCATCTTGAATGTTGGTATCCTAACATAACGATTCAATAATGATAGATCCAGAACTGGTCTGAAGGAATTGACCTTCTTTGGTACAATGAAGAGATAAAATAAAACCCCAGCCCCTGTTCCAGAACTGGAACTGGCATAAATACTCCAGCCAACTCTAGATCTGAAACACATTTCAGAAATGCTGAGCCTTGCTGTGTTAACTGGGACACGGGAAAGAAAAGAATCTCTTAGCAGGAGGCCTTAACTTGAAGCCAATTCTGTACCTTTCTGAAACAATGTTTCTGAAACCAGAGATTAAGAACGGAATTGATCCAAATTTCTTTGAAGAAAACGTAATCTGCCCCCATACCAGCTGAGCTGGAATAAGGGCCGCACCTTCATAGGTACTTAGGAGCTGGCTATAGGTTTCTATAAAGCTCGGATATATTCCAAACTGGAAATAGTTTCCAAACTGAAACCGCTCCTGAGGATGAAGGATCAGGCTTTTGTTCCTTGTTGTGAGGAAAGGAACGAAATGATTATTTACCCTGGAAAGAAAGGGAAAGCAAAGTTGACTTAGAAGACATGTCAGTATTCCAAGTTTAATCCATAAAGCTTTTTCTAGCTAAAATAGCTAGAGACATATACCTGACATCAACTCTAATGATATCAAAAGATGGTATCACCAATAAAATTATTAGCATGTTATAGAATAATAATAATGCTATAAAATTATGATCTGTTACTTGTTGCGCTAAAGCTTCTAACCAAAAAGTTGAAGCTGCAGCAACATCCGCTAAAAATATAGCAGGTCTAAGAAGATTACCTGAACATAAGTAAGCTTTTCTTAGAAAGGATTCAATTTTCCTATCTAAAGGATCCTTAAATGAAGTACTATCTGCCATAGGAATAGTAGTACATTAGCAGGAGTAGAGACAGCCCCATAACCTTAGGGATTTTTGTCCCAAAAAACTCTAATCTGTCAGATGGCACAGGATATAATTTGCTTAAACGTCTAGAAGGAGTAAATAAATTACCCAAATTATTCCATTCCCTGGAAAATTACTTCAGAAATAGCATCAGGGAGATAAAACACTTCTGGAATAACTACCTTATTTAAACGTTTACATTTAGTATCAAGAGGACCAGAATCCTCTATTTCTAATGCAAATAACACTTCTTTAAGTAAAGAACGAATAAATTCCATCTTGGACAAATACAAAGATTTATCAGCATCAAAATGATGATGTTCATTTAAAAATTCATCTGAAAAAAAGAGAAGTTTTAAAAGACTTTTATGTATACTAGAAGGAGAAATAACAGACATAGCCTTCTTAATGGATTTAAAATAAATAAAATCTCTTATGTTATCAGGAACACTCTGAAAATTAGATGTTGACGGAACAGCAACAGGTAATGTAACAGTACTAAAGGAAATTTTATCTGCATTAATAAGTTTGACATGACATGCAATACAAATAACAGCTGGAGAAACAGATACCAAAAGTTTATAGCAGACTTAGCTTGGTAGCTCCAGCACTGTGCAGTGATTTTCCTGTAGTAACTTCTGACTCAGTTGCAACGTGGAACATCTTGCAATATGTAAAAGAAAAAAACAACATATAAAGCAAAATTGATCAAATTCCTTAAATGACAGTTTCAGGAATGGGAAAAAAATGCCAGTGAACAAGCTTCTAGCAACCAGAAGCAATAAAAAATGAGACTTAAATAATGTGGAGACAAAAATGACGCCCAAATTTTTTAGCGCCAAAAAAGACGCCCACATTATTTGGCGCCTAAATGCTTTTGGCGCCAAAAATGACGCCACATCCGGAACGCCGACATTTTTGGCGCAAAATAACGTCAAAGAATGACGCAACTTCCGGCGACACGTATGACGCCGGAAACGGAAATAGAATTTTTGCGCCAAAAAAGTCAGCGCCAAAAATGACGCAATAAAATGAAGCATTTTCAGCCCCCGCGAGCCTAACAGCCCACAGGGAAAAAGTCAAATTTTAAGGTAAAATATGTTAAATTAAAATGCATTATCCCAAATATGAAACTGACTGTCTGAAAAATAAGGAAAGTTGAACATTCTGAGTCAAGGCAAATAAATGTTTGAATACATATATTTAGAACTTTATAAACAAAGTGCCCAACCATAGCTTGGAGTGTCACAGAAAATAAGACTTACTTACCCCAGGACACTCATCTACATATAGCAGATAGCCAAACCAGTACTGAAACGAGAATCAGCAGAGGTAATGGTATATATAAGAGTATATCGTCGATCTGAAAAGGGAGGTAAGAGATGAATCTCTACGACCGATAACAGAGAACCTATGAAATAGACCCCGTAGAAGGAGATCACTGCATTCAAATAGGCAATACTCTCCTCACATCCCTCTGACATTCACTGCACGCTGAGAGGAAAACCGGGCTCCAACTTGCTGCGGAGCGCATATCAACGTAGAATCTAGCACAAACTTACTTCACCACCTCCATCGGAGGCAAAGTTTGTAAAACTGAATTGTGGGTGTGGTGAGGGGTGTATTTATAGGCATTTTAAGGTTTGGGAAACTTTGCCCCTCCTGGTAGGAATGTATATCCCATACGTCACTAGCTCATGGACTCTTGCTAATTACATGAAAGAAATATATATATATAGACACAAACACACACACACACACATATATATATATTTATTATATATACACACATATATATATATATATATATATATATATATACACACACACGTACATTTTTATATATATATATATATATATATATATATATATATATATATATATATATATAAATAAAATGAGCCAATCAAATACAGATGTAGGTGTGTCACTGTAACCAATCACACGCTGTACAATGAGCTGATCAAATAAAAAACAGATGTAGGTGTGTCACTAACCAATCACACACTGCACAATCAGCCAATCAAATAAAATACAGATGTAGGTGCTCACTGTAACCAATTACACTCTATATATAAACACACATTTATACTGTATATATATATATATATATATATATATATATAAACATACATATACACACGCACACACAGAGATATATACACACAACTATCTATGTATTGTAACATGAGTCATTTTTTGTATGTGATGTATACTGTGTATATATTGTATGTGTACACACATATATATATATATATATATATATATATATATATATATATATATATATATCTTTTTCAGTAAATTTCACCGCAAACTAACCCCCCCCCCCGCAGTTTTTTTTCTTGGGTGTTCTGTATTTTTGTGGAGGACACCTGGCAACCCTATTCTAGGGTGGTAAAAATATTTCCCTTTAATTATAGAGTGACAACTCATACACCCTAGGCAAGGGAAGGACCCTTTAGTTTTCTTACCTAAAAGTGCCTGTCTTTCCTGTTTCTTAGGCCCTACATCTGTATTGGTGAGTTGGTCTCTCAAATTTTTTACTCTCTTGTAGGCCATTAGTGGTGGATTTTTAAAAATCTCAATTTCCTTGTTGCACTCTCTCAATATATGCCAGTGTCTCTTCACAATGCGTTTAATTTCTTCATTGTTTGAATTAAACTGAGTGACCAGAATCAATTTATCTTCTGGGTCCCTTTTTCCTACCCTTTGTTCTTTAAACCTCACACTACTAGTATGTTTATCAATTAATGTTTTTGGGTATCCTCTCTTTAAGAATTTTTTTCTGCATTTCTTTCATTCTTATTTCTTTTGTCTCAGGGTTTGTTACAATTCTGTCTACCCTTAACAGTTGACTCTTAGGTAAGGAGTCTACTAACCCTCTAGGATGAAAGCTATTATAGCTCAGTAATGTATTCCTATCCGTATCTTTGCTATACAGATCAAATATCAGCTTATTACACTCTTTTGTTACTCTAGTATCTAGGAAGGTCACTGATTCCTCACTCCACTCCATTGAAAACTCTAGTCCTTTAACTGCTCCATTGATCTCATTAACAAATTCTATCAAGGACTCAATGCTGCCCCACCATATGCCAAACACGTCCTCTATGAACCGCCACCAGGTGGCTCCGTATGACGGAATTTCTCATTTTCATAAACAACTCTTTCCTCTATTTCATTCATAAACAGGTTGGCATATGATGGGGCAACATTGGTCCCCATAGCTGTCCCTTTCACTTGGATATACCAATCATCTTGGAATATGAAATGGTTCCAATAGAGGATAAGTCTCAATAAATCCTCAATGAATTCAACTTGTAGATCTGAACATTTTTTATTCACTTTACACACCTTTTTAATTATACCAATCCCTGTCTCATGTTTGATAGCCGTGTAGAGGCTTTTTACATCCATGGTATAAATTAAAAATGTATCTGATTCTAAACATAGATCTTTAGCTTTGTTCAGAAAATATCATGTATCCTTCAAATATGAGTATATCTGTGTTACCTCTGGCTGTAATACTTTATCTAAAAATATTGAAATGTTAGTCAAAGCAGAATTAACACTGGAGACTATGGGCCTCCCTGGTGGTCTCGCTAAATTCTTATGTACCTTGGGTACAGTGTAAAAAATTGGGTTCTTAGGCTCTTTGTTAAACAAGTATTCCCTCAATTTCTTATCTATCACTCTGCTCTCAAATGCTTTGTTCAGTATTATTTCAATTTCTTTCTGTATTCTGCTCACCGGATTATAATTTAATCTCTGGTAGGTTTCCTCATCCTTAAATTGGCTCTCAATCTCATTAATGTAATATGTTCTAGCTAACACTATGGTAGCTCCGCCCTTATCTGCTTTTTTAATAGTTAGTTCCCTAGATTTATCTTTCAGTTCTTTAATTATTTTGTATTCACCTTTTGTTAAATTAAACCCAGCAGTTCTACTCTTATGGTATCTTTTTAAATTCCTCCTTTCACTTTTACATTTCAATTCCTCTACATCATTACACACCAGATTTATAAATGTGTTAACACTATGATTTGAGACTGGGTTAAACATGCTTTTATTTCTTAATGATAACTCTTTTAGTTTGCACTCTGTTTCAACATTTTTTGTTTCAAATTCAATATGCTTATTCTCATGAAACCATATTTTTAATTTAACGTTTCTAAAGAACCTCTGTAAATCTTTATTCAATTCAAAAAAATTAGTACTAGTATAGGGGCAAAAAGAAAGTCCTTTTTACTAACAAATTTATCTCATCTTTAGTCAGTTCTTTTCCCGATATATTAAGTATAGTAGATTGTTCAGGTCTTACCCCTTCATTAAGCTCAGTCCGTACCTTCCTAGATACTAGAGTAACGAAAGAGGGTAATAAGCGGATATTTTATCTGTATAGCAAAGATACGGATAGGAATACATTACTGAGCTATAATAGCTTTCATCCTAGAGGGTTAGTAGACTCCTTACCTAAGAGTCAACTGTTAAGGGTAGACAGAATTGTAACAAACCCTGAGACAAAAGAAATAAGAATGAAAGAAATGCAGAAAAAATTCTTAAACAGAGGATACCCAAAAACATTAATTGATAAACATACTAGTAGTGTGAGGGTTAAAGAACAAAGGGTAGGAAAAAGGGACCCAGAAGATAAATTGATTCTGGTCACTCAGTTTAATTCAAACAATGAAGAAATTAAACGCATTGTGAAGAGACACTGGCATATATTGAGAGAGTGCAACAAGGAAATGGAGATTTTTAAAAATCCACCACTAATGGCCTACAAGAGAGTAAAAAATTTGAGAGACCAACTCACCAATACAGATGTAGGGCCTAAGAAACAGGAAAGACAGACACTTTTAGGTAAGAAAACTAAAGGGTCCTTCCCTTGCCTAGGGTGTATGAGTTGTCACTCTATAATTAAAGGGAAATATTTTTACCACCCTAGAAATGGGAAGAAATATGAGATAAGAGAATACTACACGTGTGAGTCTAGGTATGTAATTTATCTCATAAAATGTTCCTGTTCCCTGATCTACATAGGGGAAACTACCCGTATGATCAGGGACAGGATATGCCAGCACCGCTCCAATATACTTTGCAAGAATTTTGAAGCCCCGGTGTCCCATCACTTCTTAAAATGTGGTCACCAGATAAGCCAATTAAGATGGCAGGTAATTGATAGTGTGGGTCCCCAGAGAAACGGTAGCAATAGAGAAAAAATATTGAAACAAAAAGAAATGTACTGGATATTTGAACTAGGGAGTATGGAACCCAATGGGCTGAATAGAGATTATGACTGGTCAATTTTTCTGTAAAATTTAATTGTTTGTAAAAAGACACTGGTAACAAGTAAATCTAAGACAATAACATTATAAATACATGCTATTTTATTGAAGTGGCTCATTAAACAATGACAGTGTATATAATAAGTTAAGTATGTATAAAATGAATTGACTAGTTATGTAATTATATGAATTTTATAGTTAGAATGAACTGGCTGTATATAATCTAAACTAGCAAATTATGTGACAGATAAACTGAAGACATCCTGTATGAGGAATCAAATTTAAATACATAGTTACATTTTATTATGTAATTTTGTAATGTTTTTAAAGTGTCATATTTTTGATGATCAGTAGATGGCAGCAGAGCCACTTAGTGGAGTGGTTGCCGCGAAACTGAGGGTTTTAAATTACTGCAGAGTGATACAATGTAACTAGCATGAGTAAGAGTGGCAACACTCGAAACGTCGCTGTTTTATGTCTGTAATTTAACAGAGAATAAAGGAATTTGAGAAACAAAAGACTGAGTGATGTCCCTCAGGCTTAAGGAGTTAGGGCAGCATGAAACATGGGAGGCGCAGTGATAATTATGTCCCACAAGTCCCATTACTCTACAGCCACCACTGCTCTACTGAAGAGACTGATATGGACTACGGCTAAACCCTAGGACAAAGCAGTACAATCTTGCACCACTTTAAAATAATAAACTCTTGATTGAAGAATCTTTTCTAACACCTAGACTTTACCACTTCCTAGCACTAACGTAGGCAAAGAGAATGACTTGGTTGGGAGGGAAGGGAGGTGATATTTAACAGCTTTGCTGTGGTGCTCTTTGCCGCCTCCTGCTGACCAGGAGGTGAATATCCCATTAGTAATTAAGATGATCCGTGGACTCATCGTGTCATTAAAAAGAAATAATCCTCACCGGATGAAAATAAAAGAAGGCAACCTGTAGGTTATCACCCAGGAAGAACGGACAGACCAGCAGGACCAGCCCAACAGGGGTCCGAGACTTCCAAGCTCAGAACTGGAAAAGGACACAAATAACAAAGACTATAAGAAAATTACTTCATCCCCTTATGTCTATGTATGCAAGTCAGTTGAAGAGTAGGACTGATAATCCCCAGACCCATTAAAAGTGGGATCCTCTAGCAACGCCAAAAATGTGCCTTAGAAGAACACGAAGACGCGCCAGTCTATAACGAAAGGCACAACATACCTCCGCCGGGACAAAAGGAAACAGCGGCCCCCCAAAGGCCTCAGGTGCAGTCGCTCCCCCGGAAGGCTGAACTGGACCAGGCGATCCCATGCCTGACAAGCCCCGGTTAATGAAACACGGACAATATTGCAAGCACACACCCGGGAGGTGCATATGCGCCAGCGCCAAAGATATGGCTATACGGAACCGTGTCGTAACCTCCGGTAGGAACAGGCCACCCTCCCTAGAAAGGATAAGTAGTGTTTGGTTTACCTGCGTAGTAAGAGTTGGTGGTAGGTAACTTGTCTCGTGAGAAATAGAATCCCCAGAGACGGATGGCTCAGTGGGCACCCAATTCCCCGATCCAGAGGAACAGAGCTATCTAAATGGCATTCGATACATAACTGATGGCTATGTATCACCCAGGCCAATTCATATTCTTCACAAGAGTAGAGTCTGAATCAGAGACATTCATACCCAAGAATCCTCCATAACTGGGACACTGCCACGTCCAGAGAACCAGACACCAGCGGACCAGGATTTCTCCGTCGCCACACGGTCAGGAAAGCGGAAAGGTAAACCGTGCATGCAGTCCATGCAAAAGCGAGCCTGACCAAAAAGGCTGCGTCACTTGACATAGGCCGTTATGTTCCAAAATAGCCATGAACCGAAGCAACACTACACAGTAGCAGACAGAATCACATAAACATTATTATAACCCCCCCTGTTCAATAATCCCCGTTAGGAGATATTAACCCTCGATTCCTAGATACAAAAAGGAGCATTACTGAGACCCTATGTTAAAGTTATCCCCGAAAGGATGTAACCCCTCTCGGATAAACAGTTGAAATGACAATACATCCATGATGAAAGTAAAATGAAACGATCTTACCGAAATCTACACCGTGGAACAGGAACACGGCCCGTCAAGTGTGACAGATAGTAGACATGATTAAGAACCTGGAATAGGTTTGAAACGTTGTGGGTTGATATGATGGACCCTGTAAGAAACTAATAAAGGTCTTTTAAATTTAACTGGAGGCTGGAAAACTACTTCTTTTGAATACAGATAGTAGCGTCACTTCTGCCATGGACTTGAGAGAAAAAAGCAGGCAGCAAAACTTGTCAACGCTGATTGCTTGTGGAGCTGTTAATATGAGTCGGGATAGTTTCACAGAAAGACTCTCCCTGCATCTCCAGACTCTAACTTTCACCTATGCTCTCACTGAGAGGCTGACAGGACTACTTAAAACTCCAGTCCCAAGCCTGGGAGGAAAGGCAAAGAATGACTGAGGGATGAGGGAAGTGGGAGGAGTATTTAAGCCTTTGGCTGGGGTGTCTTTGCCTCCACCTGGTGGCCAGGTTCTGAATTACCAAAAGTAATGAATGCAGCTGTGGACTCTTTCCATTTATGAAGAAAAAAAGCAGTGTCTTAATTTGTTAAGTGCATGGTCTCCCCAACTGGAAGAAAAAGCACTTACCTCCTCTGCTGTCTGGCATGTAGACAGTTACAAGGTATGAGAAGACACAGTTCTTCACAGAGACCTTTGGAAAAAAAGAACAGAGTAGCCAACTCTGGCTTTCTAAACTAGGGCAGCAATTGTTAGGAAAACACAGTAAGTACCTCTTTACAAGTTACTAACTGCTTTAAATCCACCAATACCCGACTGCAAGGAATGACATGGAATATGGCTATACCCCAAAACTTGCTTGTAGATGAAATAAAAAAAATTCTTCAGACACCTAAACATTCGCCTCCTCCATGCACCGAAGGCAAACAGAATGACTGGGGGTTCTGGGTAAGGGAGAGATACTTAGCAGTTTTACTGTGGTGCTCTTTGCCTCCTCCTGCTGGCCAGGAGTGATATTCCCAACAGCAATTACTCAAGCCGTTGACTCACCATATCTTAGGAAAGAAATACATTAATTGAAAGAGTCAAATATCTCATATCCAGACACTGCTGCCTGGAGAACTTTTCTGCCAGAAGTCGCTTCTGAAGAAGCAAAAACATCATCAAAGTGATAGAATTTAGTAAAGGTATGTAAGGAAGACAATTTTTCTGCCCAGGATGTGGACACTGATCTGGTAGAATGAACAGTAACTACAATCCCCCTATGGATGTTATCTGAAAAAACTACCTTTGGTATAAAAAAAAATATTTTTTTAAAAAAAATGTAGTTCTCAAAACAGCCTTATCTTGTAAATTGTGTAAAACCAGATAAGGAGGTTCACAAGATAGAGCAGACAATTCTGAAACTTTTCTGACCTAAAAAAAGAAAATTTATGCTTACCTGATAAATGTATTTCTTTTTTGACACAATGAGTTCACGGATCATCTTAATTACTAATGGGATATTCACCTCCTGGTCAGCAGGAGGAGGCAAAGAGCACCACAGCAGAGCTGATAAATAGCTCCTCTCTTCCCTCCCACTCCGGTCATTCGACCGAAATTAGGAAGAGAAAGGAAAAGCCAAGGTGCAGAGCTGTCTGAAGTTTACAAAAACCCATAACCTGTCTATAAGAACAGGGCGGGCTGTGGACTCATTGTGTCAAAAAAGAAATAAATTTATCAGGTAAGCATAAATTTTCTTTTCTTTTTTAAGATACGATGAGTCCACGGATCATCTTAATTACTAATGGGATTCAATACCCAAGCTAGAGTATACAGATGATACGGGAGGGACAAGACAGGGAACCTAAACGGAAGGCACCACTGCTTGAAGAACCTTTCTCCCAAAAGATACCTCAGCAGAGGCAAAAGTGTCAAATCTGTAGAACTTTGAAAAAGTGTGAAGAGAGGACCAATTTGCAGCCTTGCAAATCTGTTCCACAAAAGCTTCATTTTTGAATGCCCATGAGGAAGCAACAGCCCTCGTGGAATGAGCTGTAACCCTCTCAGAAGGCTGCTGTCCAGTAGTCTCATATGCAAAACGTATTATGCTCTTCAGCCAAAAAGAAAAAAAAGACGTAGCCGTAGCTTTCTGTCCCTTGCGTTTTCCTGAGAAAACCACAAAATAAAGAAGAAGACTTATGAAAGTCCTTAGTCGCCTGCAGGTAAAACTTTAAAGCACAGACCACGTCCAAATTGTGCAAAAGTCTTTTCTTCTTAGAAGAAGGATTAGGACACAAGGAAGGCACACCAATCTCCTGATTAATGTTCCGATCAGAAAACAACCTTAGGAAGAAATCCTAATTTGGTACGCAAGACTACCTTATCTGAATGGAAAATAAGATAAGGAGACTCATACTGTAATGCCGAGAGTCCTGAAGAAATAGCCACAAGAAATAAAACCTTCCAAAATAACAACTTAATATTTAAGGAATTCATAGGATCAAACGGAGCCCCTTGAAGAACATTGAAAACTAAATTAAGACTCCATGGAGGAGTAACTGGTTTGAACACAGGCCTGATCCTCACCATGGCCTGACAAAAAGATTGTACATCTGGGATGTCCGCCAGACATTTGTGTAACAAAACAGATAATGCCGAGATCTGACCCTTTAGGGAACTAGTCAATAAACCTTTCTCCAAACCTTCTTGGAGAAAAGATAAAATCCTAGAAATTCTAACTCTACTCCATGAGTAGCCCTTGAATTCACACCAGTAAAGATATTTACGCCAAATCTTATGGTAAATTCTTCTAGTTACAGGCTTACGAGCCTGAATCATGGTCTCTATGACTGAATCAGAAAACCCCCGCTTGGATAAAATCCATCGTTCAATCTCCAAGCAGTCAGCTTCAGAGAAACTAGAGATTTGGGAGATGGAAGGATCCCTGAATCAAAAGGTCTTTCCACAACGGACGTCTCCAAGATGGTAGAGATGTCATCTCCACCAGATCTGCATTCCAAATCCTGCGAGGCCAGGCCAGTGCTATGAAGATCACTGAGGCCCGCTCCTGGTTGATTCGAGCAATTACTCGAGGAAGAAGAGCAAACAAAGGAAACAGGTATGTTAGAATGAAGGTCCAAGGGGCCGCCAGAGCATCTATCAGTTCCGCCTGGGGGTCCCTGGATCTCGACCCGGATCTCGGGAGCTTGGCATTCTGCCTCGATGCCATGAGATCTAACTCCGGCTGACCCCACTTGAGGATCAGACTGGAGAACACTTTCGGATGGAGTTCCCACTCCCCCGGATGAAAGGTCTGCCTGCTCAGAAAAAACACCTCCCAGTTGTCCACCCCTGGGATGTGGATCGGGGACAGACAGCAAGAATGGGCCTCCGCCCACTAAATTATTTTGGATACCTCTGTCATCACCAAAGAACTCCTTGTTCCTCCCTGATGATTGATGTAGGCCACTGACATTATGTTGTCCGACTGAAACCTGATAACTGAACCGAGGCTAACTGGGGCCAGGTCAGGAGAGCACTGTAGATCGCTCTCAATTCCAGAATGTTTATGAGTAAAACAAAATTTATCCTTACCTGATAAATTTCTTTCTTTTGCGATGTACCGAGTCCACTGATTCATCCTAACTTGTGGGATATTGTCCTTCCTGACAGGAAGTAGCAAAGAGAGCACCACAGCAGAGCTGTCTATATAGCTCCCCCCTTAACTCCACCTCCCAGTCATTCGACCGAAGGCCAAGGAAGAAAAGGAGAAACTATAAGGTGCAGAGGTGACTGAAGTTTGCATAAAAAAAATACTATCTGTCTTGAATAGACAGGGCGGGCCGTGGACTCAGTACATTGCAAAAGAAAGAAATTTATTAGGTAAGCATAAATTTTGTTTTCTTTTGCAAGATGTACCGAGTCCACGGATTCATCCTAACTTGTGTGATACCAATACCAAAGCTTTAGGACACGGATGAAGGGAGGGACAAGACAGGAACCTAAACGGAAGGCACCACTGCTTGCAAAACCTCTCCCCCAAAAATAGCCTCAGAAGAAGCAAAAGTATAAAATTTTGAAAATTTGGAAAAGGTATGAAGCGAAGACCAAGTCGCAACCTTACAAATCTGTTCAACAGAAGCATCATGTTTAAAAGCCCATGTGGAAGCCACCGCTCTAGTGGAGTGAGCTGTAATTCTGTCAGGAGGCTGCTGTCCAGCAGTCTCATAAGCCAAACGGATGATGCTTTTCAGCCAAAAGGAAAGAGAGGTAGCCGTAGCCTTTTGACCTCTACGCTTTCCAGCATAGACAACAAACAAAGAAGATGATTGGCGAAAATCTTTGGTTGCCTGCAAATAAAATTTTAAGGCATGAACCACGTCCAAGTTGTGCAACAGACGTTCCTTCTTAGAAGAAGGATTAGGACACAGAGAAGGAACAACAATTTCCTGATTGATATTCATGTTTGAAACAACCTTAGGGAGGAACCCAGGTTTGGTACGCAAAACCACCTTATCAGCATGGAAAACAAGATAAGGCGAGTCACATTGTAATGCAGATAGTTCAGAAACTCTTTGAGCTGAAGAGATAGCAACAAGAAACAGAACTTTCCAAGATAGAAGCTTAATATCTATGGAATGCATAAGTTCAAACGGAACCCCCTGAAGAACATTAAGAACTAAATTTAGACTCCATGGCGGAGTAACAGGTTTAAACACAGGCATGATTCTAACTAAAGCCTGACAAAAAGCCCAAACATCTGGGACATCAGCCAGACGCTTGTGCAATAGGATAGACAAAGCAGATATCTGTCCCTTTAGGGAACTAGCTGACAATCCTTTTTCCAATCCTTCTTGAAGAAAGGACAAAATCCTAGGAATCCTGATCTTACTCCATAAGTAGCCTTTTGATTCGCACCAAAAAAGATATTTACGCCATATCTTATGATAGATTTTCCTGGTGACCAGCTTTCAAGCCTGAATCAAGGTATCTATGACCGACTCAGAGAAACCCCGCTTTGATAAAATCAAGCGTTCAATCTCCAAGCAGTCAGTTGCAGAGAAAGTAGATTTGGATGCTTGAACGGACCTTGAATTAGAAGGTCCCTTCGCAGTGGCAGAGTCCATGGTGGTACAGATGACATGTCCACCAGGTCTGCATACCAAGTCCTGCGTGGCCACGCAGGTGCTATCAAAATCACCTAAGCTCTCTCCTGTTTGATTCTGGCAATCAAACGGGGAAGGAGATGAAATGGTGGAAACACATAAGCCAGGTTGAACGACCAGGGTACTGCTAGAGCATCTATCAGTACTGCCTGAGGAACCCTGGACCTGGATCCGTAACAAGGAAGTTTGGCGTTCTGAGGAGAAGCCATCAGATCCAATTCTGGTGTGCCCCATAGCTGAACCAGTTGAGCAAACACCTCCGGATGGAGCTCCCACTCCCCCGGATGAAAAGTCTGACGACCGAAAATCTGCCTCCCAGTACTCTACCCCTGGGATATAGATCGCTGATAGATGGCAAGAGTGAGTCTCTGCCCATCGGATTATCCTGGAAACTTCTATCATCGCCAAATAACTCCTTGTTCCCCCCTGATGATTGATATAAGCTACAGTCATGATATTGTCCAACTGAAACCTGATGAATCCGGCCGAAGCCAGCTGAAGCCACGCCTGAAGAGCACTGAATATCGCTCTTAATTCCAGAATATTTATCGGTAGGAGGGCCTCCTCCTGAGTCCACAAACCCTGTGCTTTCAGGGAATTCCAGACTGCACCCCAGCCCAGTAGGCTGGCGTCCGTCGTCACAATAACCCACGCTGGCATGCGTAAACACATTCCCCTGGACAGGTGATCCTGTGACAACCACCAAAGAAGAGAGCCTCTGAGGAGATAAATCTGCATAATCCCCATTCCACTGTTTGAGCATGCATAGTTGCAGTGGTCTGAGATGCAAGCGAGCAAACGGAACTATGTCCATTGCCGCTACCATAAGTCCGATTTCCTCCATACACTGAGCCACTGACGGCCGAGGAATGGAATGAAGAGCTCGGCAGGTGGAGAAAATCTTTGATTTCCTGACCTCCGTCAGAAAAATTTTCATGTCCACCAAATCTATCAGAGTTCCCAGGAATGGAACTCTTGTGAGAGGAATAAGAGAACCCTTTTTCACGTTCACCTTCCACCCATGAGATCTTAGAAAGGCCAACACTAAGTCCGTGTGAGACTTGGCTAGTTGGAAAGTGGATGCTTGAATTAGGATGTCGTCTAGATAAGGCGTCACTGCAATGCCCCGCGGCCTTAGGACTGCCAGCAGGGACCCTAGCACTTTTGTGAAGATTCTTGGCACTGTGGCCAACCCAAAGGGAAGAGCCACGAACTGGTAATGCCTGTCCAAAAAGGCGAACCTGAGGAATTGGAGATGATCTTTGTGGATAGGAATGTGTAGATACGCATCCTTTAAGTCCACGGTGGTCATATATTGACCCTCCTGGATCAATGGTAAGATAGTCCGAATGGTCTCCATCTTGAAGGATGGAACTCTTAGGAATTGGTTTAGGATCTTGAGATCTAGAATTGGTCTGAAGGTTCCCTCTTTTTTGGGAACCACAAACAGATTGGAGTAGAAACCTTGCCCCTGTTCTGCTTTCGGAACTGGGCAGATCACTCTCATGGTAAAAAGGTCTTCTGCACAGCGTAAGAACGCCTCTCTTTTTGTCTGAGAAAGATGGAATCTCCCCCTTGGAGGAGAATCTTTGAAATCTAGAAGATACCCCTGGGTTACAATTTCTACGGCCCAGGAGTCCTGAACGTCTCTTGCCCAGGCCTGAGCAAAGAGAGAGAGTCTGCCCCCTACTAGATCCAGTCCCGGATCGGGGGCTACCCCTTCATGCTGTCTTAGTGGCAACAGCAAACTTTTTGGCCTGTTTACCCTTGTTCCAAGCCTGGTTAGGTCTCCAGGTTGGTTTGGATTGAGCAAAGTTCCCCTCTTGCTTTGCAGCAGGGGAAGTGGAAGCGGGACCACCCTTGAAGTTTCGAAAGGAACAAAAATTATTTTGTTTGGTCCTTGTCTTATTCGACTTATCTTGAGGGAGGGCATGACCCTTCCCCCCAGTGATGTCCGAAATGATCTCTTTCAGTGCAGGCCCGAATAGGGTCTTACCTTTGAAAGGGATGGTCAAAAGCTTAGATTTAGATGACACATCAGCCAACCAGGACTTAAGCCTTAGTAACAATGTCCGAAATCCTCTTAGTGACTGGAAAAACATCAGTGTAAACAGGAACCTCTAAATATTTGTCCATTTTACACAATTTCTCTGGAACTACAATAGGGTCACAATCATCCAGAGTCGCTAAAACCTCCCTGAGCAATAAACGGAGGTGTTCTAGCTTAAATTTAAATGCCGTCATATCTGAATCTGTCTGAGGGAATATCCTTCCTGAATCAGAAATCTCTCCCTCAGATAGCAAATCCCTCATCCCTACTTCAGAACATTGTGAGGGAATATCGGATACGGCTACTAAAGCGTCAGAAGCCTCAGCATGTGTTCTTAACCCAGAGCTACTGCGCTTCCCTTGCAACCCTGGCAGTTTAGATTAAATCTCTGTGAGGGTAGTATTCATAACTGAGGCCATATCTTGCAAGGTGAAAGAATTAGACGCACTAGAAGTACTTGGCGTTGCTTGTGCGGGCATTACTGGTTGTGACACTTGGGGAGAACTAGATGGCAAAACCTGATTTCCTTCTGTCTGAGAATCATCCAATGCCAAACTCTTATAAGTCAAAATATGCTGTTTGCAATTTATAGACATATCAGTACAAGTGGGACACATTCTAAGAGGGGGTTCCACAATGGCTTCTAAACAGATTGAGCAATGAGTTTCCTCACTGTCAGACATGTTTAACAGGCTAGTAATGAGACAAGCAAGCTTGGAAAACACTTTATTTAATGAAAAACACACAATTTGCAAAAACGTTACTGTGCCTTTAAGAGAAAAAAAAGGCATACACAAACTGCAAAACAGGTTAAACAAGCTTCAAATTTTCTGAAATTTTAACAGTGTATCTACTAAGCTTTAGAGGGATTGCACCACAAGTAAATAAGCAATTAACCCCCAATTGACAAAACCGGATTGAAAAATGTCTAAAACCGGTTTAAACCCCTATTAGCACATTGCCACAGCTCTGCTGTGGCCCTACCTGCCCTTAAGGAACGATAACATGATGTTAAAGCTTCGATTAGGCCCTCAGGAGAATATCAGGACCTCAGGAGAAGTTGCTTGCTGCTAGGCAGTATAACTAAATGCGCAACAGAGGCGCGGAAATAGGCCCCGCCCACCACACTCAATGTGGCTGGGGCCTAGACAAATCCAACAAACCTTGTCTGAAAGCCATGTGGGTTATAACAACCCCAAATAATGCCAAATGAACCCTCACTGTCCCATCAATAAAAACCGTTACTCCCAGAACACCCAAACGTTTGTCCCAATCTCTCATACAAACTGAGTGCCCCAAAAAAACAAAGTAAGCCCTTTATGCAAGCTAGTAAAGCCTCTTAAACACTAGGATTACTGCTTACCCTTCCCCTAAAGGGGATACTGTCAGCCTTTCTGAGTTAACACAGTCTCTGCAGAAAAATGACTGAACATACCTCATTGCTGTATAGCAAGAACCGTTCCTCACACTGAAGTTTTCCTGTACTCCTCAGCTTCTGTGGGAACAGCAGTGGACCTTAGTTACAAATGCTAAGATCATCATCCTCCAGGCAGAAATATTCACCTATGTCCTGCTTGAGAGTAAATAGTACAACACCGGTACCATTTAAAAATAACAAACTCTTGATTGAAGATAAAATAAAAACTAACAGTTTAACACCTATTCTCTTTACCCTTCCTGCTTACAGCTAGCAAAGAGAATGACTGGGGGGTGGAGTTAAAGGCGGAGCTATATAGACAGCTCTGCTGTGGTGCTCTCTTTGCTACTTCCTGTCAGGAAGGACAATATCCCACAAGTTAGGATGAATCCGTGGACTCGGTACATCTTGCAAAAGAAAACAGACTCTGCCTGAGTCCATATTCCCTGAACCTATAGAGAGCCCCAGACTGCTCCCCACCTTAGAAGGCTGGCATCTGTTGTCCCAATCACCCAAGATAGCCTGCGAAAGCATGTTCCTTGGAAGAGATGATCGAGAGACAACCACCATTGTAGAGAGTCCCTTGTCTCCTGCTCCAAAAGAAGTTAAGGGGACAAGCCCGCATAATCTCAGTTCCATTGTCTCAGCATGTTCAATTGTAGAGCTCTGAGATGAAAGCAAGCAAACGGGACGATATCCATTGTTGCCATCATCAGCCCGACTAACTCCATGCACTGAACCACTGATGGACGAGGAGTGGACTGAAGGGCTAGACAAGTAACGATAATCTCTGATTTCCTAACTTCTGTCAGAAAAATCTTCATAGACAGAGAGTCTATTATAGTTCCTAGGAAAGTCACCCTAGTGATTGGAACAAAGAAACTTCTTTATAAAATCACCTTCCAGCCGTGGGATCCTAGGAAGGACAACACCAAGTCCGGGTGGGATCTTGCTAGCTGTAACAATGGCTCCTGAACTAGAAAGGTCCAGAAAAGACGCCACTGTAATGCCTTTTGAGCGAAGTACCGCCAACAGGGATCCCAGAACCTTTGCGAAGATTCTGAGGGCTGTGGGAAGACTGAAAGGAAGAGCCACAAACTGGAAGTGTTTGCCCAGAAGGCAAATCTTAAGAACATGAGATGATCCCTGTGAATGGGAAAATGTAGAAATGCGTCCATTAAATCCAGTTATCAAAAATTGACCCTCTTGGATCAATGGAACGAATAGTTTCCATCTTGAAGGACGGTACCCTGAAAAACTTGTTTAGACTCCTGATGCCTAGAATTGGTCTGAAGGTTCCCTCTTTTGTGGGAACCACGATAGATTGGAATAAAAACCGCAGTCCCTGTTCCTGAAATGGGAACAATCACTCCCAGAGCGGAGAGGTCTCATACACAGTTGAAGAACGCCTCTCTCTTTGTCTGGTATGCAGATAATATGAAATTAGAAATCTGCCTCTGGGAGGAAAAAAACCTTGAACTCCAGTTTGTATCCCTGAGACACAATTACTATTGTCCAGGGATCCTGGACATCCCGAACGTAGGCTTGAATGAAGAAGGAAAGTCTGCCCCCTACCAGATCAGGTCCCGGATCAGGGGCATGCCCTCCAAACAGTCTTGGGATCACTGACTGGCTTCTTGGAGAGCTTTCTCTTTGTTCCAAGACTGGCTGGGTCACCATGAAGGTTCAGACTGTTCCTGCTTAGAGGAGGAAGAGGAATAATTTCCCTTGAAATTTCGAAAGGAACGAAAAAGAAATTTATGCTTACCTGATAAATTTATTTCTTTTACGATATGACAAGTCCACGGATTTCATCCTTACTTATAGGATTACGTCCTCCTGGTCAGCAGGAGGAGGCAAAGAGCACCACAGCAGAGCTGTATATATAGCTCCTCCCTTCCCTCCTACTCCAGTCATTCGACCGAAGTTAGGAAGAGAAAGGAAAAGCCAAGGTGCAGAGGTGACTGAAGTTTAACAAAAATAAAAACCTGTCTGAAAAATTGGCAGGGCAGGCCGTGGACTCGTCATATTGTAAAAGAAATAAATTTATCAGGTAAGAATAAATTTCCTTTTCTTTTACAAGATATGACGAGTCCACGGATTTCATCCTTACTTATGGGATACAATACCAAAGCTATATTACACGGATGAAAGGGAGGGACAAGACAGGAACCTAAATGGAAGGCACCACTGCTTGAAGAACCTTTCTCCCAAAAACAGCCTCTGACGAGGCAAAAGTATCAAATTTGTAAAATTTGGAAAAAGTGTGAAGAGACTACCAAGTTGCAGCCTTACAAATCTGTTCAACAGAAGCATTCTTAAATGCCCATGAGGAAGCCACAGCCCTAGTGGAATGAGCCGTAATTCTTTCAGGAGGCTGCTGTTCAGCAGTCTCATAAGCAAGACGGATGATACTCTTCAGCCAAAAAGAAAGAGGTAGCCGTAGCTTTCTGGCCCCTACGTTTTCCAGAAAAAACAACAAATAATGAAGATCCTGGGCGCAGTGGCCAGCCCGAAGGGTAGAGCCACGAACTGAAAATGTTTGTCCAGAAAGGCAAATCTTAGAAATTGGTGATGATCTTTTTGGATAGGAATATGAAGGTATGCATCCTTTAAATCCACGGTAGTCCTATATTGACCCTCCTGGATCAATGGAAAAATTGTCCGAATAG
Source organism: Bombina bombina (assembly GCF_027579735.1). Classification (NCBI taxonomy): domain Eukaryota; kingdom Metazoa; phylum Chordata; class Amphibia; order Anura; family Bombinatoridae; genus Bombina; species Bombina bombina. The sequence goes on from NC_069501.1 coordinate 480,458,038, forward strand.
TCTCCATCTTGAAGGATGGGACTCTGAGAAACTTGTTTAGACTCTTGAGATCTAAAATGGGTCGGTATGTTCCCTCTTTTTTGGGAACCACGAAAAGATTTGAGTAAAACCCCTGCCCCTGTTCCAGAATTGGAACGGGACAAATTACTCCCATAGTGGAGAGGTCTTTTACACAGCATAAGAACGCCTCTCTTTTTATCTGGTCTACAGACAATCGTGAAAGGAACCTTCCCCTTGGGAAGGAATTTTTGAACTCCAGCTAATACCCTTGAGACACGATGTCCAGTGTCCAGGGATCCTGAACGTCTCTTATCCAATCCTGGACAAAGAGAGAAAGTCTGCCCCCTACTAGATCCGGTCCCAGATCGGGGGCCGCCCCTTCATGCTGTCTTGGGAGCAGCAGCGGGCTGCTTAGTAGTCTTATCCTGAGGTAGGAGATGACCCTTACCTCCCGTAATGTCAGAAATGATCTCTTTCAAGTCGGGCCCGAATAGGGTCTTACCCTTGAAAGGAATAGCCAAAAGCTTGGATTTAGAGGACACATCCACAGACCAAGATTTTAACCATAAGGCTCTGCGCGCTAAAATGAAAAATCCTGCATTCTTAGCCGCCAATTTGGTGATCTGGAAAGCGGCATCCGTAACAAAAGAATTCGCCAGCTTAAGGGCCTTTAGTCTATCCATTATTTCCTCTAAAGAAGTCTCAGTCTTAAGAGACTCTTCTAAAGCATCAAACCAAAATGCGGCCGCAGTTGTAACTGGGACAATGCAGGCCGTCGGTTGTAATAGAAACCCTTGATGAATAAATAGTTTTTTTAGAAGACCCTCCAACTTCTTGCCCATAGGGTCTTTGAAAGCACAACTGTCCTCAATAGGGATAGTCATACGCTTAGCCAGGGTAGATATAGCTCCCTCCACCTTAGGGACCGTTTGCCAAGAATCCAGAACGGTGTCAGCTATAGGGTACATTTTCTTAAAGGTAGGGGAAGGTGAAAACGGAATACCCGGTCTTTCCCATTCCCGTGTAATAATATCCGAAATTCTCTTAGGAACCGGAAAAACATCAGAATAAGAAGGAACCTCTAAGTATTTATCCATCTTACACAATTTCTCACAATCGCCCAGAGTCAGCAAAACCTCCCGTAACAACAGACGGAGGTGTTCAAGCTTAAATCTGAAGGACATTACGTCCGAATCTGTCTGGGGTAATGCACTTCCTGAATCAGACAATTCCCCTTCAGATAGAGTCTCCCTACCTCCCACTTCAGAGCCCTGGGAGTGTACATCGGAGATCGCCATCAAAGAGTCAGAAGTTGCCTGAACCACTTGGTCCGCTCTTCTACTACGTTTGCCTTGTAACACTGGCAAGAGTAGATAACATAACTGCTGCCAAATCCTGTAGAGTAAATGAGGTGGACGCAGTTGATGGTGCCTGAGCGGGTGTTAAAGGCTTGGGGAAAAATTTGCGGCATACCCTGAGTCTCATCAAGCTGAGAAGCATCCTTAGAGTTATTTGCATTAAAGAAAATGTGTTCTTTAAACTGTAAAGCCCTCTCAATACAGGAGGGACAAAATATAAGAGGGGGTTCCACATTGGCAGCTAAGCACATAGAACAAGTCTGTTCCAGTAGGTCAGCCATGATAAAAAAGAAAAACAAGAGCAATATTGGTCGTGTCAGATAATAATATGAAATGACAAAAAAAAAGTACTGTGCCTTTAAATTTTAAAACGGTACTGTGCCTTTAAATTTTAAAACGATATTAATTTGTACTGCAAATGTGTATCTACAAATAGCAATATGCAGTTTCTATAACCAAACCTATTTACATCGTTAGTCCTTCTTGTGTAGTGATTAAAATGAACCCTTGCACCAAACCACAGCTCCGCTGTGGCGCCTACCTCACACCAACAAGATGCCCTCCAAGAACCACCGCCTAAGTCCGCTTGCGATCTAGTAATTTAAACCAAGCGGACCTAGGAAGCAACAGGAGCTCCGTAATACTCCGTGTTAGAAGCCGGAATATCAAGTGCGCGACAAAGCGCGCGAACGTAAGCCCCGCCCTTCGTGGGCGGTATAGAGAAATGAAAAAAAAAACGCAGCATGGAAATAATCAATGTCGGGTAGACCCGACTTGTATAAAAGTCAATGTATCCCTCAAACAACTGTTGCCTCATAAAATAAAGGCATTAACAATTAAGAACCTTTTCACACAGGATCTCCCAATCTCTAGCGTCAGCCTCCGTATAGAGTGTCACCGTTTCTGACCCCTTAATCAAACCGGGTCACATAAGTACACCAACCCACTGCTTATTATATATATATATAGCATATTAAATGAAACAGATAGGGAAATAATACTTCATTTTTGCAAGTTAGTTACCCCACTTGTGTTGCAGCAGCTAACGTCCAGTCTGTTCTGAGCTACACTCTCCCCAGAAAACAAAAAGACTGTACATACCGTAGTGCTGATCTGAACCTGTCCCACACGAAGAAGAGGTCTCTTTACATCAACTCCTGTAGGTCTGTGGGGACAAATAGGGCCTTATGTGACATCTTATAAGACCATCAGCAGGGCAGCACCAGCATGGGGAGTGAAGTGATAATGTAGAAAAACTACTCAGTTCCCATTGCTGAAAAATCTGATGCTCCACCCTGAGCAAAATAGTACTCACTGGCACCATTTAAAAACAATAAACTCTTGATTGAAGAATCTCACTTTACCTCTTCCTATCACTAACACAGGCAAAGAGAATGACTGGGGTGGGAGGGAAGGGAGGAGCTATATATACAGCTCTGCTGTGGTGATCTTTGCCTCCTCCTGCTGACCAGGAGGCGTAATCCCATAAGGATGAAATCCGTAGACTCGTCATATCTTGTAAAAGAAATTGCTTTGTCGTCCTTTTTGTTTATATCTCTTGTCTTGCGGGAGAAGATGCTTACCTCCCATGATATCAGAAATAATCTGACAAGACTCGTGAAAGAGTCTGCTTTGGATAAACTCCAAATATAGGAAAAGGAGAACAGAGGATTTATATCCGTTATCTCCCATTCCCTAACAATGATCCTGGAAACCAGATCTAAGTCATAAGATTAACAACAACCATGGTGTTGATGTCGTCCAGAGTAGCTAAAACCTCCTTAAGCAACAGACGGAGGTTTTTTTTGTTTGTTTTTTTTTAACTCTGCATGCGGTAGAGCCTTAAAAAAAAATGATGAAAGCTCATGACTGTACCTCTCCATGGAAATCTTTAGTAAAAGGTGAAAGACTTATTCGATCTGAAGAGAAACCAGAGTATTAGTAGAAGGAAGTATACTGTCAGAAACTGAGATTTTATCCTCAGATGCTACCAAAGTATCCCCTTCCTTAGGAGGGTACTCTAAGATGGCAACGACCGTGATAGAAACCTTGCTTACTGAAATAAAAACATTTTCTCTTGCGCCCTCCCTGCAGCATGGGAAAAACCGACAACGCATGCAGGATAACTCCAGGAGTCGTCGTGGAGGAAGCGCAAGACACAGGTTGAATGGATGCTAAGTTTTTAGGACACTTGAGGAAAAATCTGCAGAATATATTGAACATTGTCACAATGCATTTTGAACAGCATCTAAGACAATGTTGGCTCAGAAAAAAAGGTTTACCTCTGAACTGTAAAACAGCATAAAGTATATATAATATCTTTTTCACATCTTAATCCAATAGACATTAAGTAACCTAACTGGAGATACTGTGCCTTTAAATGTTAAAAGCACCGTATCTAAATCTGCTTTACATCTACCCTACACATTAGATATGTAAATTAGAATGTTGAAGGGCTTGGACAGACTGGATTCACACATTGATCCACAAATTATTGGGTGTTACTGTGTCTTTAAAAACTCTATGTAACATAAAGTGCATTATTTTAACGAGGAAAGAACTCTGTACCGAGTAATGCAGACATCCATAGCCCTAAGCTTAAGATCTGCTGCGGAGTCTACCTGCTACCATATGGTAAATAACACGCTCAATATTTGAAATAAATATCTTTTAAAAGACGTAATGTGAAGCCTCTCTGCTGCGTGACCTAAGGCAGCAGAGAAGACCCACCCTCGCTCCCCGATGTATGAAAAGAGCGCGCAAACACTGTTGCGTCCTAGCTCATCAAACACACTGAACCTTCTTTCCCGCTTCTCAGCTAGACAACAGTAGTCCCAAGGGCCAAACCTCCCGGTCGGCCAAAAACACCTATAAAGCCGTAGGGAGTGGGCAAATGCGCGCATCACACACTCTGAGCCAGCTCTTCAGCTAGACAATAGTAGTTCTAAAGGTTAACCCTCCCGGTCGGCTAAAAATATATATAAAGCCGTAGGGAGTAGACAAATACGTGCATCATATACACTGAGCCTGCTTTCCCACTCTTCAGCTAGATAATAGCAGTTCTAAAGGTTAACCCTCCCGGTCGGCTAAAAATATATATAAAGCCGTAGGGAGCGGGCAAATGCGAGCATCATATACCCTAAAGCCTGCTCTTCCCAGAGCTGTAGGGAATAGGAAAAAACATAATTTATGTAAGAACTTACCTGATAAATTCATTTCTTTCATATTAGCAAGAGTCCATGAGCTAGTGACGTATGGGATATACATTCCTACCAGGAGGGGCAAAGTTTCCCAAACCTCAAAATGCCTATAAATACACCCCTCACCACACCCACAAATCAGTTTAACGAATAGCCAAGAAGTGGGGTGATAAGAAAAAAAGTGCGAAAGCATATAAATAAGAAATTGGAATAATTGTGCTTTATACAAAAAAATCATAACCACCACAAAAAGGGTGGGCCTCATGGACTCTTGCTCATATGAAAGAAATTAATTTATCAGGAAAGTTCTTACATAAATTATGTTTTCTTTCATGTAATTAGCAAGAGTCCATGAGCTAGTGATGTATGGGATAATGACTACCCAAGATGTGGATCTTTCCACGCAAGAGTCACTAGAGAGGGAGGGATAAAATAAAGACAGCCAATTCCTGCTGAAAATAATCCACACCCAAAATAAAGTTTAATGAAAACATAAGCAGAAGATTCAAATTGAAACCGCTGCCTGAAGTACTTTTCTACCGAAAACTGCTTCAGAAGAAGAAAACACATCAAAATGGTAGAATTTAGTAAAAGTATGCAAAGAGGACCAAGTTGCTGCTTTGCAAATTTGATCAACCGAAGCCTCATTCCTAAACGCCCAGGAAGTAGAAACTGACCTAGTAGAATGAGCTGTAATCCTTTGAGGTGGAGTTTTACCCGACTCGACATAGGCATGATGAATTAAAGATTTCAACCAAGATGCCAAAGAAATGGCAGAAGCTTTCTGGCCTTTTCTGGAACCGGAAAAGATGACAAGTAGACTAGAAGTCTTTCGGAAAGACTTAGTAGCTTCAACATAATATTTCAAAGCTCTAACAACATCCAAAGAATGCAACGATTTCTCCTTAGAATTCTTAGGATTAGGACATAATGAAGGAACCACAATTTCTCTACTAATGTTGTTGGAATTCACAACCTTAGGTAAAAATTCAAAAGAAGTTCGCAACACCGCCTTATCCTGGTGAAAAATCAGAAAAGGAGATTCACAAGAAAGAGCAGATAATTCAGAGACTCTTCTGGCAGAAGAGATGGCCAAAAGGAACAAAACTTTCCAAGAAAGTAATTTAATGTCCAATGAATGCATGGGTTCAAAAGGAGGAGCTTGAAGAGCCCCCAGAACCAAATTCAAACTCCAAGGAGGAGAAATTGACTTAATGACAGGTTTTATACGAACCAAAGCTTGTACAAAACAATGAATATCAGGAAGATTAGCAATCTTTCTGTGAAAAAGAACAGAAAGAGCAGAGATTTGTCCTTTCAAGGAACTTGCGGACAAACCTTTATCTAAACCATCCTGAAGAAACTGTAAAATTCTCGGAATTCTAAAAGAATGCCAGGAAAAATGATGAGAAAGACACCAATAAATATAAGTCTTCCAGACTCTATAATATATCTCTCTAGATACAGATTTACAGGCCTGTAACATAGTATTAATCACAGAGTCAGAGAAACCTCTTTGACCAAGAATCAAGCGTTCAATCTCCATACCTTTAAATTTAAGGATTTGAGATCCTGATGGAAAAAAGGACCTTGTGACAGAAGGTCTGGTCTTAACGGAAGAGTCCACGGTTGGAAAGAGGCCATACGGACAAGATCCGCATACCAAAACCTGTGAGGCCATGCTGGAGCTACCAGCAGAACAAACGAGCATTCCTTAAGAATCTTGGAGATTACTTTTGGAAGAAGAACTAGAGGCGGAAAGATATAGGCAGGATGATACTTCCAAGGAAGTGATAATGCATCCACTGCCTCTGCCTGAGGATCCCGGGATCTGGACAGATAACTGGGAAGTTTCTTGTTTAGATGAGAAGCCATCAGATCTATTTCTGGAAGTTCCCACATTTGAACAATCTGAAGAAATACCTCTGGGTGAAGAGACCATTCGCCCGGATGCAACGTTTGGCGACTGAGATAATCCGCTTCCCAATTGTCTATACCTGGGATATGAACCGCAGAGATTAGACAGGAGATGGATTCCGCCCAAACCAGAATTCGAGATACTTCTTTCATAGCCAAAGGACTGTGAGTCCCCCCCTGATGATTGATGTATGCCACAGTTGTGACATTGTCTGTCTGAAAACAAATGAACGATTCTCTCTTCAGAAGAGGCCAAGACTGAAGAGCTCTGAAAATTGCACGGAGTTCCAAAATATTGATCGGTAATCTCACCTCCTGAGATTCCCAAACCCCTTGTGCCGTCAGAGACCCCCACACAGCTCCCCAACCTGTAAGACTTGCATCTGTTGAAATTACAGTCCAGGTCGGAAGAACAAAAGAAGCCCCCTGAACTAAACGATGGTGATCTGTCCACCACGTCAGAGAGTGTCGTACAATCGGTTTTAAAGATATTAATTGAGATATCTTTGTGTAATCCCTGCACCATTGGTTCAGCATACAGAGCTGAAGAGGTCGCATGTGAAAATGAGCAAAGGGGATCGCGTCCGATGCAGCAGTCATAAGACCTAGAATTTCCATGCATAAGGCTACCGAAGGGAATGATTGTGACTGAAGGTTTCGACAAGCTGAAATCAATTTTAGACGTCTCTTGTCTGTCAAAGACAGAGTCATGGACACTGAATCTATCTGGAAACCCAAAAAGGTTACCCTTGACTGAGGAATCAATGAACTTTTTAGTGAATTGATCCTCCAACCATGATCTTGAAGAAACAACACAAGTCGATTCGTATGAGATTCTGCTAAATGTGAAGACTGAGCAAGTACCAAGATATCGTCCAAATAAGGAAATACCACAATACCCTGTTCTCTGATTACAGACAGAAGGGCACCGAGAACCTTTGTAAAAATTCTTGGAGCTGTAGCTAGACAAACGGCAGAGCCACGAACTGGTAATGCTTGTCCAGGAAAGAGAATCTGAGAAACTGATAGTGAGCTGGATGAATCGGAATATGCAGATATGCATCCTGTAAATCTATTGTAGACATATAATGCCCTTGCTGAACAAAAGGCAGGATAGTCCTTACAGTTACCATTTTGAATGTTGGTATCCTTACATAACGATTCAATATTTTTAGATCCAGAATTGGTCTGAAGGAATTCTCCTTCTTTGGTACAATGAAGAGATTCGAATAAAACCCCAGCCCCTGTTCCAGAACTGGAACTGGCATAATTACCCCAGCCAACTCTAGATCTGAAACACATTTCAGAAATGCTTGAGCTTTCACTAGGTTTACTGGGACACGGGAAAGAAAAAATCTCTTTGCAGGAGGTCTTATCTTGAAACCAATTCTCTACCCTTCTGAAACAATGTTCTGAATCCAAAGATTGTGAACAGAATTGATCCAAATTTCTTTGAAAAAACGTAATCTGCCCCCTACCAGCTGGGCTGGAATGAGGGCCGCACCTTCATGTGGACTTAGAAGCTGGCTTTGCTTTTCTAGAAGGCTTGGATTTATTCCAGACTGGAGATGGTTTCCAAACTGAAACTGCTCCTGAGGATGAAGGATCAGGCTTTTGTTCTTTGTTGAAACGAAAGGAACGAAAACGATTATTAGCCCTGTTTTTACCCTTAGATTTTTTTATCCTGTGGTAAAAAAGTTCCTTTCCCACCAGTAACAGTTGAGATAATAGAATCCAACTGAGAACCAAATAATTTATTACCCTGGAAAGAAAGGGAAAGTAGAGTCGATTTAGAAGACATATCAGCATTCCAAGTTTTAAGCCATAAAGCTCTTCTAGCTAAAATAGCTAGAGACATAAACCTGACATCAACTCTGATAATATAAAAAATGGCATCACAGATAAAATTATTAGCATGTTGAAGAAGAATAATAATATTATGAGAATCATGATCTGTTACTTGTTGCGCTAAAGTTTCCAACCAAAAAGTTGAAGCTGCAGCAACATCAGCCAATGATATAGCAGGTCTAAGAAGATTACCTGAACACAGATAAGCTTTTCTTAGAAAGGATTCAATTTTCCTATCTAAAGGATCCTTAAAGGAAGTACCATCTGCCGTAGGAATAGTAGTACGTTTAGCAAGGGTAGAAATAGCCCCATCAACTTTAGGGATTTTGTCCCAAAACTCTAATCTGTCGGACGGTACAGGATATAATTGCTTAAAACGTTTAGAAGGAGTAAATGAATTACCCAAATTATTCCATTCTCTGGAAATTACTTCAGAAATAGCACCAGGAACAGGAAAAACTTCTGGAAAAACCACAGGAGATTTAAAGACCTTGTCTAAACGTTTAGATTTAGTATCAAGAGGACCAGCATCCTCAATTTCTAATGCAATTAGGACTTCTTTAAGTAAAGAACGGATAAATTCCATTTTAAATAAATATGACGATTTATCAGCATCAACCTCTGAGACAGAATCCTCTGTATCAGAAGAATCATTAGAATCAGAATGATGATGTTCATTTAAAAATTCATCTGTATAAAGAGAAGTTTTAAAAGACGTTTTATGTTTACCAGAAGGAGGAATAACAGACATAGCCTTCTTAATGGATTCAGAAACAAAATCTCTTATGTTATCAGGAACACTCTGAACATTAGATGTTGATGGAACTGCAACAGGTAATGGTACTTTACTAAAGGAAATATTTTCTGCATTAACAAGTTTGTCATGACATTTAATACAAACAACAGCTGGAGGAACAACTACCAAAAGTTTACAGCAGATACACTTAGCTTTGGTAGTTCCAGCACCAGGCAGCGATTTTCCAGTAGTATCTTCTGACTCAGTTGCAACGTGTGACATCTTGCAATATGTAATAGAAAAAAACAACATATAAAGCAAAATTGATCAAATTCCTTAAATGACAGTTTCAGGAATGGGAAAAAATGCCAGTGAACAAGCTTCTAGCAACCAGAAGCAAAAAATAACGAGACTTAAATAAAGTGGAGACAAAATTGACGCCCACATTATTTGGCGCCTAAATGCTATTAGCGCCAAAAATGACGCCACATCCGGAACGCCGACATTTTTGGTGCGAAAAACGTCAAAAATTACGCAACTTCCGGCGACACGTATGATGCCGGAAACAGAAAAAAATTTTCGCGCCAAGAAAGTCCGCGCCAAGAATGACGCAATAAAATGAAGCATTTTCAGCCCCCGCGAACCTAACAGCCCACAGGGAAGTCAAATTTTAAGGCAAGATAAAAATGATATATTCAAATGCATTATCCCAAATATGAAACTGACTGTCTGAAATAAGGAAATGTTGAACATCCTGAGTCAAGGCAAATAAATGTTTGAATACATATATTTAGAACTTTATAAAAAAGTGCCCAACCATAGCTTTAGAGTGTCACAGAAAATAAGACTTACTTACCCCAGGACACTCATCTACATGTTGTAGAAAGCCAAACCAGTACTGAAACGAAAATCAGCAGAGGTAATGGTATATATATATAAGAGTATATCGTCGATCTGAAAAGGGAGGTAAGAGATGAATCTCTACGACCGATAACAGAGAACCTATGAAATAGACCCCGTAGAAGGAGATCATTGAATTCAAACAGGCAATACTCTCCTCACATCCCTCTGACATTCACTGCACGCTGAGATGAAAACCGGGCTCCAACCTGCTGCGTAGCGCATATCAACGTAGAATCTAGCACAAACTTACTTCACCACCTCCATAGGAGGCAAAGTTTGTAAAACTGATTTGTGGGTGTGGTGAGGGGTGTATTTATAGGCATTTTGAGGTTTGGGAAACTTTGCCCCTCCTGGTAGGAATGTATATCCCATACGTCACTAGCTCATGGACTCTTGCTAATTACATGAAAGAAATGCCTACATACCTCTAAAGTCAAATGTATAAGACGTTAGGAGCAGGTTAGAAAATACAAGCCCTTGATAAGGCTTACCCTAGACGTGCATTAACTGCCATATGACTTATCCCCAATAGCTTTGTTGGATTATGTCATCTTGTGTGCATGTATGTAATTAAGTGCCAAAATTTCTGTGTACATACCCCAGAAATAAAATTGAGCACTTACCTTAGAAATCTGCCCGGCAGAAGGGCAGCTCACCCGGCTTGTGAGGTCCACCCACTCACATTGGCCTGTGGAAAACAAAAGTACTGAGTCTATCTTCCCCTCAGACTTTTACAAACAGGGCAGCATAAGTATGGGAGGCGCAGTGAGAATTATGTCCCACAAGTTCCCATTGCTTTAAAGTCACCAAAGCTCTCCTGTAGAGACTGATATGGACTACGGCTACACCCTAGGACAAAGCAGCACACTCTGGCACTACTTTAAAAATAATAAACTCTTGATTGAAGAATCTAATCTAACACCTCACTTTACCTCTTCCTACCACTAACGTAGGCAAAGAGAATGACTGCGGTGGGAGGGAAGGGAGGAGCTATTTATCAGCTCTGCTGTGGTGCTCTTTGCCTCCTCCTGCTGACCAGGATGTGAATATCCCATTAGTAATCAAGATGATCCGTGGACTCATCGTGTCTTAAAAAAGAAATAGCCAAGAGAAACAAGACTTTCCATAACAGAAGCTGAATGTCTAAAACATGCATAGCTTCAAATGGAGAAACTTGCAAAACTCTTAAAACCAAACTAAGGTTTCAAGGAAATTGGTTTAAATGACTGATTTTAACTTGACTAAAGCCTTAACAAAACTTGGAATATCAGGTAGTAAAGAAATATTTCTATGGTATAAATGGAAAGAGATTAAATCTGACCTTTTAAATAACTATCAGATAAGTCCTTGTCTAAATCCTCTTGTAAAAACTCTAGAAATATCAAAATTCTGAAAGAGTGCCAATCAAAACCTCGAAACTTTACACCAAGAAAGAAAAACTTTCCACACTTTGTGGTAAAACAGAATTTATGCTTACCTGATAAATTGCTTTCTCCAACGGTGTGTCCGGTCCACGGCGTCATCCATAACTTGTGGGAATATCTCTTCCCCAACAGGAAATGGCAAAGAGTACAGCAAAAGCTGTCCATATAGTCCCTCCTAGGCTCCGCCCACCCCAGTCATTCGACCGACGGACAGGAGAAAAAACAGGAGAAACTATAGGGTGCCGTGGTGACTGTAGTTAAAGAAATACATTTATCAAACCTGATTAAAAAAACAGGGCGGGCCGTGGACCGGACACACCGTTGGAGAAAGCAATTTATCAGGTAAGCATAAATTCTGTTTTCTCCAACATTGGTGTGTCCGGTCCACGGCGTCATCCATAACTTGTGGGAACCAATACCAAAGCTTTAGGACACGGATGAAGGGAGGGAGCCAATCAGGTTACCTAAACGGAAGGCACCACGGCTTGCAAAACCTTTCTCCCAAAAATAGCCTCCGATGAAGCAAAAGTATCAAATTTGTAGAATTTGGCAAAAGTGTGCAGGGAAGACCAAGTCGCTGCCTTACATATCTGATCAACAGAAGCCTCGTTCTTGAAGGCCCATGTGGAAGCCACAGCCCTAGTAGAGTGAGCTGTGACTCTTTCGGGAGGCTGCCGTCCGGCAGTCTCATAAGCCAATCGGATGATGCTTTTCAGCCAAAAGAAAAGAGAGGTTGCAGTAGCTTTTTGACCTCTCCTCTTACCAGAATAGACGACAAACAGAGAAGATGTTTGTCTGAAATCCTTTGTTGCTTCTAGATAAAACTTTAAAGCACGGACTACATCTAAATTGTGTAACAAACGTTCCTTCTTTGAAACTGGATTCGGACACAAAGAAGGTACAACTATTTCCTGGTTAATATTCTTGTTGGAAACAACCTTTGGAAGAAAACCAGGTTTCGTACGCAAAATGACCTTATCTGCATGGAACACCAGATAGGGCGGAGTACACTGCAGAGCAGATAACTCAGAAACTCTTCTAGCAGAAGAAATAGCAACTAAAAACAAAACTTTCCAAGATAACAACTTAATATCTATGGAATGTAAAGGTTCAAACGGAACCCCTTGGAGAACTGAAAGAACTAAATTTAAACTCCAGGGAGGAGTCAACGGCCTGTAAACAGGCTTGATCCTGACCAAAGCCTGAACAAAGGCTTGAACATCTGGCACAGCTGCCAGTCGTTTGTGTAACAAGACAGATAAAGCAGAAATCTGTCCCTTTAGAGAACTCGCTGATAATCCCTTATCCAAACCCTCTTGTAGGAAGGAAAGGATCCTAGGAATTTTAATCTTACTCCATGAGAATCCCTTGGATTCACACCAACAGATATATCTTTTCCATATTTTATAGTAAATCTTTCTAGTTACAGGTTTTCTGGCTTGTACCAGAGTATCTATCACAGACTCCGAAAACCCACGCTTAGATAAAATCAAGCGTTCAATTTCCAAGCCGTCAGCTGGAGAGAGACTAGATTTGGATGTTCGAATGGACCCTGTACCAGAAGATCTTGTCTCAAAGGTAGCTTCCATGGTGGAGCCGATGACATATTCACCAGGTCTGCATACCAAGTCCTGCGTGGCCATGCAGGAGCTATCAAAATCACAGAGGCCCTCTCCTGTTTGATCCTGGCTACCAGGCTGGAAAAACGTATGTGAAAAACAATGAAGGAATTGTTCAAATTTTACCAAATTTTCACCACAGTGTCTTAAAGCATTCAAAGTATTGCACCCAAATTTTCAGAGCCGGTTACAGATTTAACCCCTCTACAGTCCCAGCTACAGCCTTTGCTGCAACTTTACCAAACCCAGGGGGGAATACGATACCAAATGAAGCCTTCTAGGAACCTTTTCAACTACTTTCAGATCCACACACATGCAGCTGCATGTCCTGCTCTCAAAAGTAACTGCGCAGTAATGGCGCGAAAATGAGGCTCAGCCTACTACAGTGAAGGCCCTTCCTGACTGAAAAGGTGTCTAAACCAGTGCATGACGTTAAAAAACGTTCCCCAAGTTTATAAGTGTGAAATTCAACCTTAATCTGTATAAAATGCCCAAATAAAGCAATCGATCTTGCCCATAAAAGTGTCTACCAGTTTTATAGCCCATATTAAGCCCTTTATTCTGTTTGAGACTAAGAAAATGGCTTACCGGTCCCCATGAGGGGAAATGACAGCCTTCCAGCATTACACAGTCTTGTTAGAAATATGGCTAGTCATACCTTAAGCAGAAAAGTCTGCTAACTGTTTCCCCCAACTGAAGTTATTTCATCTCAACAGTCCTATGTGGAAACAGCAAACGATTTTAGTTACTGCTGCTAAAATCATATTCCTCTCACAAACAGAACTCTTCCATCTTTTTCTGTTTCAGAGTAAATAGTACATACCAGCACTATTTTAAAATAACAAACTCTTGATAGTAGAACAAAAAACTACAACTAATCACCACATACTCTTAACCATCTCCGTGGAGATGTTGCCTGTGCAACGGCAAAGAGAATGACTGGGGTGGGCGGAGCCTAGGAGGGACTATATGGACAGCTTTTGCTGTACTCTTTGCCATTTCCTGTTGGGGAAGAGATATTCCCACAAGTTATGGATGACGTCGTGGACCGGACATACCAATGTTGGAGAAATCTTCCTCATGACAGGTTTCCTAGCCTGGATACATGTTTAAAATACGTGTTCTCTCTCTAAACATTCAAGTTGAGAGACTTGACATCTTGAAAATGAAATCGACATTTCAGACAAAAGGTCATGACGTAGAGGAAGAGACCAAGGAGGAAAACTGAACATTTGAACTAAGTATGTAAACCAAGATCTGCAGGATCAAGATGGAGGAACTAGAAATACTAATGACAAATCCTGCTTGATTCAAGCTATTACACTCAAAAGCAGAACAGTAGGAGGAAATATGTATGTCAGACAAAAAGACCAAAGAGATGCTTAAGAGTCTCTTGACCTTTCAAAATATCTGGGAAACTTGTTGTTAAGACGGGAATCCATGAGGTCCATCACTGGAAGATCCCACTTCTTGACTATCTGATTGATGACATCCAAGTGAAGCGACCATTCCACTGGGTGACAGGATTGGCAAATTATATAATCCACTTTGCAGTTGTTCAAACCTATAATATTAATTGGAGAAATGATGCAGATATTTATTTCTGACCATAGAAGAATTTGCAAAACCTCCATCGCTAGAGAAATTAGTTCCCGGCCCTTGATGATTATTATATGCCATTGCCATGACATTGTCTGATTGAATCGCAAGTAAGTCAGATTCTTTAGAAGGCACCAGCTCTGGAGAGCTCTGAAGATCCCATGAAGTTTTAAACACATTTATTGGTAACCTCGCCTCCTGAGGAGACCAAACTCCCTGTGCCCTTTGGGACTACCGTACTGTGCCCCACCTGGAGAGGCTTGAGTCTGTTATGATTATTGTACAAGTATGATGGAGAAAGAAAGCTGCCAGGGAAATGGACTGATGATGTATCCACCACGAAAGAGATCACCTTGTTCCAGGGTCCAAAGGAATCCTTAAGAAAAGTTGGTTGTAATCTTTGCACCATTGAGTCAACATTACTTTTCCAACCATGTTGTTGAAGAAACAACAAAAGATTGTTGGAATGAGAAATTGAACCAAGATATTGTCCAGGTATGGAGCTATCGAAATACGCTGAGCTCTTACAGACAACAGGGTTCCCAAAACCTTTGAGAATATTCTTGGAGCAGTAGCCAGACCAAACAGAAGAGCTACAAACTGAAAATGTTTGTCCAAAAAAGCTAATGTGAGAGATACTAATACTGTTTTTTGTGGATAGGTCTCTCTCAGAAGACGGATTTGAAGAGTCTGAATCCAACATTTCAAAAATGGTAGAATGGTAATAAATCTTTAAATCCTGGAGACAAATCTGACAAACTCCCTTGTGAAGAGTAAATAGAGCGAACACGAAATGAGTAGGCTGTTGGTCCGCTTTAGGACTTGCTGGCAGTGCACAGAAACAACACTGTCAACCTCTCAGTGAGCCAACAGCAAGAAAGCTTTAGCTCAATTAAAAAGTTACAAACAGGGGCCTCAATGCAAGCCTACCTAATTCTACCGGAGGTCCCGCTCAACTTAGCTACAGACCTGTTCGGGGAGATACGGCCAGCCCCCTGGGACAGGAACGGAAGCACTCATTTAATCGGAGGAAGTCTCCCTTCGAAAAACAGATGGCGGAATTTACCACTCGATATTTGGGAATGAGCCAGCGCCGACAGAGCATACACGGGAGATCAATAGTCCGCTATGTGAGCCCCAACTCCCTGTAGGTGCTTTAGCCAAGAGGGAGAGCTCCATCAAGACAGGAGGAACACTTGGTACAGCACATTACAGCTTTTAATTAGAAAGAGATTCTCACAATGGGAACCCACTCGACAGGACAATTATTACTACTCCAGTATCTACAACCCGAGGGGAATTGGATAACTATGTAAATATAATATTATATGGTGCACATAGCCATTTCAATGGAACCATGCTATAGCCCAAGACATTCTCTATGCTCCCTGGCAAATGACAACCTTGCAGTTTGATATAACGGAGTATAATGTAGAGCATACTGCCTTAATCTAATTGTATAGTTAAACTAAATACGCATACAATTGCATACCTACACACTAGAGTTGTGGTCATATAAGAGTCCATTGGGGAAGTGTTATATCGAAATGTAGCAACCACTCTCAATTTTTAACAGAAAATAAAAGGAGGGTAAATATTGTGTGGCATACTGCTAGCTTTTAGATCCTATTTTTTCATGTCAAGCATTTATATGTAATGTATACATTTTATATATTAACTGGTTAATGAGAGATAACAATTCAGTTGCGCTAAGTACATAAGGTCTTATCTCTAGCTTATTGACCACAGAAACACAAATTAGATTAACAGTATCATATTGAGACTAGCCCAACATGCCTTTAGACATATTACTATTTCTCCAAACTGCAAATAGCTACTCTAATGCCAGGTTTCATAGAGTTTATACTACCTATTAAACCGCTATACCAAGTATTCCAGGCATGGTACTTTCCATATAAATAAATATACAGGTACAGTGGCATGCAATGTGTTTAGGGCTCGACTCACATAGTCTAGTGTAGGTTAACTCCAGAGTCCATTGGTGAAGCATTATGTTAGTAAGTGCTGTCTCTCTGTCAAGGTACTAACTACTAGATTTTGATTTTCCTGTCAAGCTCTTGTGTGTAATATATGCAACTAGTACATTAAATGTTACAATGAGAGTACATTTTAGTGGTAATGGGTACATAATGTTTTTGTTTCATTCTACTTACCATAAAGATACCAACCAGATGCACAGTTACTATTATCATATTGAGACTAGCCCAAAATGTTTGTTCATACAGGCATACTACTATATATCTGGGCAGCAAATAGCTAATCAAATGCCTGATTCCACATGGTATATACCTCTCCTGAACCCCACTATCACAAGGTCTAGTATCTCAGGCTCTGTACATTTCACATGAGTAGTTTACTGCCAAACCTTCACATCCCCCTCATATGTAATAGAGTTCATTTTCTAGACATGTCCACTATATCATAATGTTAACCTTACATATCTTGTTTACTCTAGTTCTATGTCATAATATTGTTACTAATGTCCAAAGGCTCAAGAGTAACCACCTCTATTATTGTATCTTAGAAATGTTTTCCATATCTATATCTTTCGCTACAATATATAATATCATATTATCCTATATTTATATGTGCGCTAAGGCCCAAGATAATATGCTTATGGTTATAAGTTAATTTATCATGCCCAAGAATGGCTTTATATCATTCTAGCTTTCCTCTAGTGATTTAAGCTATTACACATAGGTCCAAAAGTGGCCTATAGACAATTTGGTAGGTTCATATAATAAAAAATGAGGTTTCATTTGTAAATGTTTAGTTTTAATTACTGACAAATCTGTCATTCTTCCATTTGTTTATAAGACAAAAAGAAGAGAGAGTGCAACCACGACTCACGGTAAAAGTATTTAATAATTCCACTTTGCGCATATGTACATACTGCACTTACAAGAATTCAATAATCACAAGCGTCTCTAAAATCTCACACAGTCCCCGGCTTTCCGGTCTCCGTCAGCTGTAGCTGTTTCCTCGCTCCTCTCTATTTCCGGCGTGTGGTCTTAGTTGTTTTTCCTTTTCACAGTGCGGGAATAAGTTCAAGCCTTCCTATCCCAATACTGTTGTTAGACTGGATCAGTTGACGTCTACGCGTTTCGTCCGGCTTCTGCAGACTTTTTTCAAGACTTCTGAACAGTGTTTACTTTTCGCAGGGATCCTCTGTTTAAAAGCCTGCTTACTCCTCTTCTTTCTCTGTCACACTCCAATCAACTACTGGGCAGTTTTCCCGCCCTCTTCCACCGTTTGTTACATTAGTTAGAGGAAAAGAGCAAAGTACTTCCTTTTGTTTATGTTGACATTTTTTTGCATATATATATATATATATATATATATATATATATATATATATATATATATATATATATATATTTCTAGCAGTCTCAAAAGTTTGAAACTTTTCATTTTTTATTTCTGAGCCATTGGGCCTACAAATGATATGTACAGTCATTATTCAATCTCATGACCAACGCCTGACTATTATGTTCAAAACTGTACTGATATGGTGTCTACTCATGTAATTATTGTCATTGTGAAAGAACATCTATACATTTTTGTTAAGATGTTACTCATAAAAACCTCAATAAAAATTTATGATTTTTTTAGCTGTCCAAAATACTCATAACTGATATAACATTAAATGCAGCCGTCATATTTTTCTTTCAAGACGTCTCCTTACCACTAAAACATCGAAAATTCTCAAACATAGTAGTGTTGGTGGCTAGGAAACTAATCCTACAATATTGGGCCAAGAACAGAGTTCCCCCTTTCAAAAAATTAACCCACGCAATACACCAACAGTTCCTGGCAGAACATGCGGACACACAAAGTAACCGTGATGTTAGAATTAAGTCATTTATGACCAAGTGGGACCCATACATATTACACCTGCCAAAGGGACTAAGAAAAAAATTGCTACGCCCCTTTCAGCACTCTATGTTCATACTAAATGAAAACGTACATGTACGCTGGTGTGTACCAGAGTCAGACTCAGATCCTGACTCTTAACTGACACATTGCTGACCGGGACTGACTGAATCACTAGATGTACTAGTGGCTACAGGAGGAGATCCATGAACTGAGAACACATCCATCCGCCGATGCAGCAGCCTGAACACATTTATACCCATACAACAAAGGTACTTAGACTGTTTTATGTTTCTGTTCTATGTTTTATGTTGCCTGTTGGCACGACTGCATTTACTTATTGGCATAATTAAAGTCTTGCAGCATTAATATCTATTATGGAAGGCCTGATTACGCACTAACATTATAAGTGTAAGAGGAGTCCTACCTGAGTATAAAAGTGGACTTCACCATAGTGCAGTTAGCGCCTCATAATATATTCCTAATGTATTTAGCACGGTATAACCCTGCAACATCCCTAGTCTCATTGATGCTGTTTGCCAGTATTTATTTGTGATTATGTTTTGTATTGTTTTGTACTGTTGTGTTTTCTTAAGTGTTTTAAGTATACAGGGGGCTTGACCACTCCACATGGCTCAGGATAAGATCTGATGGACTCAAATCAGACTCAGTTACCTTGAAAAGACTATACTATACCACACATTGTTTTGCCTTACAATGAAACTTATTGTATAATGCTATGTGGCGCTGTTTGAGCTTACCTGTGGAAAAATTTTTTCAAAAATAAAGTTTTTAAAAAAAAATAATTTATGATTTAAAAAAAAAAAGTTAAACAAAAAAGTCATACAGAAAAACATAATTTATGTAAGAACTTACCTGATAAATTAATTTCTTTCATGGTGGCGAGAGTCCACAAGCTAGTTACTGATGGGATATACATTCCTACCAGGAGGGGGCAAAGTTTCCAAACCTCAAATGCCTATAAATACACCTCCCACCTCACTCATACCTCAGTTTAACGTATAGACAAGTTAGTGAGGTGAAGGAGTAAAAGCAAAAAAATGGGTGGGTCTCATGGACTCTCGCCACCATGAAAGAAATTAATTTAACAGGTAAGTTCTTACATAAATTATGTTTTCTTTCATATAGGTGGCAAAAGTCCATGAGCTAGTTACTGATGGGATATAATACCCAAGATGTGGAAGTCCACAAGTAATTATAGGGGAGGGATTAAATAAAACAGCTATATCCGCTGAGAAATTAAGTCCAAAAAAATAATTACGTTTTCTTAAAAATTTAAAAAACTTAAATCATAGGTACAAGAAACAAACAGAGAGCTGCCTGAAGAACCTTTCTACCAAAAGCTGCTTCTGAAGAAGAAAAAATCTCAAAATGGTAAAATTTTGTAAATGTATGCAGAGAAGACCAAGTGGCTGCTTTGCAGATTGGATCAACTGAAACCTCATTCTTGAAAACCCAAGATGTGGCAACTTATCTTGTAGAATGAGCTGTTATTCTCTGAGACAGAGACTGCCCCGCCTCCAAATAAGCTTTGTGATACAGAAATTTCCAAGCTCTTACCACATTCAAAGAATGTAAAGACCTTTCTTAGGATTAGGACATAAGGAAGGAACAATAATTTCCCTATTAATGTTGTTAGAATTCACAACTTTAGGCAAAAATTAAAACAAAGTCTGCAAAACAGCTTTATCTTGATGGAAAACTCAGATAAGGAGACTCGCAAGAGAGAACAGACAATTCAGAAACTCTTCTAGCAGAAGAGATAGCCAACATAAAAAAACACTTTCCAAGAAAGTAGTTTAATTTCCAAAGAATGCATAGGCTCAAAAGGAGGAGCCTGCAAAGTCTTTAATACCAAATTTAGACTCCAAGGAGGAGAGATAGATTTAATAACAGGTTTGATACGATTTAAAGCCTGTACAAATCAGTGAACATCAGGAAGATTAGCAATCTTTCTGTGAAATAAAACAGAAAGAGCAGAGATTTGTCCTTTCAAAGTATTGGCAGACAAACCTTTATCCAAACCATCCTGAAGAAACTGTAGAATCCTCGTAATTCTAAAAGCATTCCAAGAATAACCATGAGTGGAACACCATGAAATATAGGTTTTCCAAACCTTGTGATATATTTTCCTTGAAACAGGCTTTCAAGCCTGTATCATAGTGTTAATAACAGAGTCAGAGAAACCTCTATGACAAAGGACTAAGGGTTCAATTTCCATGCCTTGAAATTTAGAGATTTGAGATCCGGATGGAAAAACAGGCCTTGAGGCAGAAGGTCTTGTCTTAGAGGAAGTGACCAAGGTTGGCAACTGGACATTCGGACAAGATTCGCATACCAGAACCTGTGATGCCATGCTGGTGCTATTAGAAACACATAAGATTTTCGATTATGATCTTTGAGATCACTCTTGGAAGAAGAACCAGAGGTGGAAAAATGTAAGCAGGTTAGTAAAACCATGGAACTGCTAGAGCATCCATCAATTCCTGAGGATCCCTGGATCTGGAGAGGTATCTGGGAAATTTCTTGTTTAGACGAGAGGCAATCAGATCTATGTCTGGAAGACCCCACATCTGCACAATCTGAACACCTCTGGATGGAGAGACCACTCCCCCGGAATCTGACGGCTGAGATAATCCGTTTCCCAATTGTCTACACCTGGTATATGAATCGCAGTGATTAGAGAAGAGTTGGATTCCGCCGAAGAAAGTATTAGAGACATTTCTTACATTGCTAGGGAAATGCTTGATGATTGACATATGCCACTGTTGTGACACTGTCTGTTTGAAACCAAATATATGGTTCTCTCTTTGATAAAGGCCAAGCCTAAAGAAAGCTCTAAAAATAGCACAGAGTTCTAATATTGATTGGTAACCTCGCCTCTCAAGGATTCCAAAATCTTTGTGCTGTGAGAGACCCCAGACCACTCCCCAACCTGTGAGACTTGCATCTGTTGTGATCCCAGTCCAGGTAGGACGAACAAAGGAGGCCCCTTGAACAATAAGGTGATTGTTGGGATTTAAGAATATAAGTTGTGATATCTGAGTATAATCCTTGCACCACTGGTGCATCATGCAAAGCTGTAGAGATCTCATATGAAAACAAGAAAAAGGGATCGCGTCCGATGCTGCAAATATAAGACCTAAAACTTCCATGCACATAGCCACTGAAGGAAATAAGACACTGAAGGTTTAGACAAGCTGAAACCAATCTCAAACGTCTCTTTTCTGTTAGGGATAGAGACATGGACACTAAATCTATCTGGAAACTTAAAGAGGTGACCTTTGTCTGAGGAATCAAGAATTTTGATTGTATATACAAAAAAACAAAATGTACCTAAATAATGCCTAATGGATACTTCTATTATAGCTGCATAAAATGTGATTATCAACATTCCATGAGACATATTACCTAGCATCCTAATTTATAAATAAATTACTAGCTCCAAAAAAAAATGTTTCACAGACTCTACCAACCTTGACAAATATTTAGCCACAAATAAAGTCGCTAAAAAAAGAGCACTGAATTACTGACTCAAGGCATGTATAACAACAATATATAACAACTTTACTTAAAAAGTGCCAAAACCATAGCTGAGAGTGTCTTATATAATAAAAGTATATACTTACCGTGTAAGACACCCATCCACACATAGCAGACAGCCAAACCAGTACTGAAACATATCAGCAGATGTAATGGAACAAGAGTATATTGTCAATCTATAAAGGGAATGTGGTGAAATAGTATCAAGGAGCGCCAAAATAGGCAGAGATAGAGATATATATAAATGTTAACAATATTTAATAGACAATGGATATACAATATTAGTTTATACAATGATAAAAGTCATGGATCCATGATAAAAACAATAACAATAAGGTATATAAACAATTAAAATATATACAAATAAAATTGGAATTGGTGCAAACTAAAATCAGGTGGCAGTATGAACGCTAAAAGGCAGTACAAACACTAATTACAATGTGTATACTTTAAATGAGCAATATCAAATCAGCCTAACGAGGTAAACAAATGAATAACAGATAAAAGTTATAAGTAAAAAACAGTAGATGTGAAGTATCAATAAAAAGTGTCATAAAAAATGTCAAATAAGGATGTCACAAAAAAAGCACACGAGGTGAGTCCTGTGGGTGCGTAAAAAAAGGTGTGGATGGTGCACAAACAAATATCTAAAAAAATGAAAAATAAAATGAAAGAAAAAATGAAAAAACTTAAGAGTCCAAAGATGCTGGTATTAATCCAAGTTAACGCAATAAAGTCAAAATAATCCTCAAATGAATAATGTGCTCCAAAGTGTAACTGTGCTCGTGGTGCGTGAAGAGGAGTTAGTTATTTTCCAGAGGTTTCCTCAGACAACTGTGTCCTGTTAACTTTGTAACACTTTTGGAGTCCTTCGCCTATGGTGATCCTGAGAGTCCAGTGAGCAGAGTCCAAGGTGGAAAGGATGACATGTCCACCAGATCTGCGTACCAAGTTCTGCGTGGCCACGCTGGAGCTATCAAAATCACCGAAGCTCTCTCCTGCTTGATCTTGACAATCAGACGAGGGAGCAGAGGAAACGGTGGAAACACATAAGCCAGGTTGAAAGACCAAGGCGCTGCTAGAGCATCTATCAGAGCTGCCTTGGGATTCCTGGACCTGAACCCGTAACAAGAAAGCTTGGCGTTCTGACGAGACGCCATGAGATCCAATTCTGGTTTGCCCCAAAGTTGAATCAACTGTGCAAACACCTCCGGATGGAGTTCCCACTCCCCCGGATAAAAAGTCTGTCGACTTAGAAAATCCACCTCCCAGTTCTCTACTCCTGGGATATGGATAGCTGATAGATGGCAAGAGTGAACCTCTGCCCATAGAATTATTTTTGAAACCTCCAACATTGCTAGGGAACTCCTTGTTCCCCCTTGATGGTTGATGTAAGCTACAGTCGTGATGTTGTCCGACTGAAATCTGATAAACCTGACTGCAGCTGAGGCCAAGCCTGAAGAGCATTGAATATCACTCTTAGTTCCAGAATGTTTATCGGAAGGAGTGTCTCCTCCTGAGTCCACAAGCCCTGAGCCTTCTGGGAGTTCCAGACTGCACCCCAGCCCAGAAGGCTGGCATCTGTCGTTACTATTGTCCAATCTGGCCTGCGGAAGGTCATACCCTTGGACAGATGGACCCGAGATAACCACCAGAGAAGAGAATCCCTGGTCTCTTGATCCAGATTTAGTAGAGGGGACAAATCTGTGTAATCCCCATTCCACTGACTGAGCATGCAGATTTGCAGCGGTCTGAGATGTAGGCGGGCAAACGGCACTATGTCCATTGCAGCTACCATTAAGCCGATTACTTCCATACACTGAGTCACTGAAGGGCGAGAAGTAGAATAAAGAACACGGCAGGAATTTAGAGGTTTTGACAACCTCCCACATCTCTCTAGCTGCTTCCCTTGTCGAGAGCTGCAAGAGAATGACTGGGAGGTGGCAGTTAGGGGAGGAGCAATATAGACAGCTCTGCTGTGGGTGATCCTCTTGCAGCTTCCTGTTGGGAAGGAGAATATCCCACAAGTAATGGATCAATCCGTGGACTGGATACACCTTACAAGAGAAATAATAACAGCCATTTTCCGCTGAAAAAAATGAATCCACAACCCAAAATAACAGAATTTATGCTTACCTGATAAATTTCTTTCTCTTGTGATGTATCGAGTCCACGGATTCATCCATACTTGTGGGATATTCTCCTTCCCAACAGGAAGTTGCAGAGAGAGCACCCACAGCAGAGCTGCCTATATAGCTCCTCCCTTAGCTCCACCCCCCAGTCATTCGACCGAAGGCTAGGAAGAAAAAGGAGAAACTATAGGGTGCAGTAGTGACTGAGTTTTTTTAAATAAAAATATACTACCTGTCTTAAATAGACAGGGCGGGCCGTGGACTCGATACATCACAAGAGAAAGAAATTTATCAGGTAAGCATAAATTCTGTTTTCTCTTGTAAGATGTATCGAGTCCACGGATTCATCCATACTTGTGGGATACCAATACCAAAGCTTTAGGACACGGATGAAGGGAGGGACAAGACAGGTACCTTAAATGGAAGGCACCACTGCTTGTAGAAGCTTTCTCCCAAAAATAGCCTCCGAAGAAGCAAAAGTATCAAATTTGTAAAATTTGGAAAAAGTATGAAGCGAAGACCAAGTGGCTGCCTTACAAATCTGTTCAACAGAAGCCCCATTTTTAAAAGCCCATGTGGAAGCCACTGCTCTAGTAGAATGAGTAGTAATTCTTTCAGGAGGCTGCTGGCCAGCAGTCTCATAAGCCATACGGATGATGCTTTTCAGCCAAAAAGAAAGAGAGGTAGCCGTAGCCTTTTGACCTCTCCGCTTACCAGAATAGACAACAAACAATGAAGATGTTTGACGGAAATCTTTGGTTGCTTGTAAGTAGAACTACATCAAGATTGTGCAACAGACGTTCCTTCTTTGAAGAAGGATTAGGACACAGCGAAGGAACAACAATTTCCTGATTGATATTCCTATTAGAAACAACCTTAGGAAGGAATCCAGGTTTGGTACGTAAAAAAACACCTTATCTGCATGGAAAACAAGATAAGGTGAGTCACACTGTAAAGCAGATAACTCAGAAACTCTTCGAGCCGAAGAGATAGCTACTAAAAACAAAACCTTCCAAAATAGAAGCTTAATATCTATGGAATGCATAGGTTCAAAAAGAACCCCTTGAAGAACTTTAAGAACCAAGTTTAGGCTCCATGGTTTAAAAACAGGCTTGATCCTGACCAAGGCCTGATTAAACGCTTGAACGTCTGGGACATCTGCCAGACGTTTGTGTAAAAGAATAGACAAAGCAGATATTTGTCCCTTTAAGGCACTAGCTGATAATCCCTTCTCCAATCCTTCTTGGAGAAAGGACAAAATTCTAGGAATATTAATCTTACTCCATGAGTAACCCTTGGACTCACACCAACAAAGAAATTTGTGCCAAATCTTATGATAGATTTTCCTGATGACAGGCTTTCTAGCCTGAATCAGGGTATCAATGACCGACTCAGAGAAACCATGCTTTGATAGAATCAGGCATTCAATCTCCAAGCAGTCAGACGCAGAGAAATTAGATTTGGATGCTTGAACGGACCTTGGATTAGAAGGTCCTGCCTCATTGGCAGAGTCCACGGTGGAACAGATGACATGTCCACCAGGTCTGCATACCAAGTCCTGCGTGGCCACGCAGGCGCTATCATAATCACTGAAGCTCTCTCCTGCTTGATTCTGGCAACCAGACGTGGGAGGAGAGGAAACGGTGGAAATACATAAGCCAGATTGAAGGACCAGGGCACTGCTAGAGCATCTATCAGTACCGCCTGGGATCCCGGGACCTGGACCCGTAACAAGGAAGTTTGGCGTTCTTTTGGGACGCCATCAGATCCAATTCTGGTGTGCCCCATAGCTGAGTCAGCTGGGCAAATACCTCCGGATGGAGCTCCCACTCCCCCGGATGAAAAGTCTGACGACTTAGGAAATCCGCCTCCCAGTTCTCTACCCCTGGGATATGGATTGCTGAGAGATGGCAAGAGTGATCCTCCGCCCATCTGATTATTTTGGTTACCTCCATCATCGCTAAAGAACTCCGTGTTCCTCCTTGATGATTGATATAGGCTACAGTCGTGATGTTGTCCGACTGAAATCTGATGAATTTAGCCGCAGCTAGCGGAGGCCACGCCTGAAGCGCATTGAATATCGCTCTCAGTTCTAGAATGTTTATCGGGAGGAGAGATTCCTCCCGAGACCATAAGCCCTGTGCTTTCAGGGATTTCCAGACTGCACCCCAGCCTAGCAGGCTGGTATCTGTCGTTACTACGAGCCACTCTGGCCTGCGGATACACATTCCCTGAGACAGGTGGTCCTGAGACAACCACCAGAGAAGAGAATCTCTGATCTCTTGGCCCAGATGCAGTTGAGGAGATAAATCTGCATAATCCCCATTCCACTTTTTGAGCATGCATAGTTGCAGTGGTCTGAGGTGTAGGCGGGCATAAGGGACTATGTCCATTGCCGCTACCATGAGTCCGATTACCTCCATACACTGAGCCACTGATGGCCGAGGAATGGAATGAAGAGCTCGGCAAGTGATTAAAAGTTTTGATTTTCTGACCTCCGTCAGAAATATTTTCATTTCTACCGAGTCTATCAAAGTCCCTAGGAAGGAAACTCTTGTGAGAGGGACGAGAGAACTCTTTTTTATGTTCACCTTCCACCCGTGAGATCTCAGAAAAGCCAACACAATGGCCGTGTGAGACTTGGCTAGCTGGAAAGTCGACGCCTGAATTAAGATGTCGTCTAGATAAGGCGCCACTGCTATACGCTGCGGTCTTAGAACCGCCAAAAGGGACCCTAGCTGATGATGATCTCTGTGAATAGGGATGTGTAGATACGCATCCTTTAAATCCACAGTAGTCAGATATTGACCCTCCTGGATCAGAGGAAGAATAGTCTGAATAGTCTTCATCTTGAAAGATGGTACTCTGAGGAATTTGTTTAGAATTTTGAGATCCAAGATCGGTCTGAAAGTTCCCTCTTTTTTGGGAACCACAAACAGGTTGGAGTAAAAACATAGCCCTTGTTCCGCTCTTGGAACTGGGCGGATCACTCCCATGTTATGTAGGTCTTCTAAACAGCGTAAGAACGCCTCTCTCTTTGTCTGGTTTGCAGACAATTGAGAAATGTGAAATCTCCCCCTTGGGGGGGAGTCTTTGAAGTCCAGAAGATATCCTTGGGACACAATTTCTAAAGCCCAGGAATCGTGAACATCTCTTGCCCAAGCCTGAGCGAAGAGAGAGAGTCTGCCCCCTACTAGATCCGGTCCCGGATCGGGGGCTACCCCTTCATGCTGTTTTAGAGGCAGCAGCAGGCTTCTTGGCCTGTTTACCTTTGTTCCAATCCTGGTTAGGTCTCCAGACTGACTTGGATTGAACAGAATTCCCCTCTTGCTTTGCTGCAGGGGAAGCTGAAGCGGGACCACCCCTGAAGTTCCGAAAGGAACGAAAATTATTTTGTTTGTTCCTCATCTTATTTGTTTTATCCTGAGGGAGGGCATGGCCTTTCCCTCCAGTGATGTCTGAAATAATTTCTTTCAGTGCAGGCCCGAATAGGGTCTTTCCTTTGAAAGGGATGTTCAACAATTTAGATTTTGATGACACATCAGCAGACCAGGACTTAAGCCATAACGCCCTGCGTGCTAAAATGGCAAAACCTGAATTCTTTGCTGCTAATTTAGCCATTTAGAAAGCGGCATCTGTAATGAAAGAATTAGCCAACTTAAGGGCCTTAAGTCTATCCATAATATCCTCTAATGGAGTCTCCACCTGGAGAGCCTCTTCTAGAGCCTCAAACCAGAAAGCAGCTGCAGTAGTTACAGGAACAATGCATGCAATAGGTTGGAGAAGAAAACCTTGATGAACAAAAATTTTCTTTAGGAGACCCTCTAATGTTTTATCCATAGGATCTTTGAAAGCACAACTGTCTTCGATAGGAATAGTTGTATGCTTAGCAAGAGTAGAAATAGCTCCCTCCACCTTAGGAACAGTCTGCCACGAGTCCTGTATGGTGTCAGATATGGAAAACATTTTCTTAAAAACAGGAGGGGGAGCGAACGGAATACCTGATCTATCCCACTCCTTAGTAACAATAGTCACAATCCTCTTAGGGACTGGAAAAACATCAGTGTAAACAGGAACCTCTAAGTATCTGTCCATTTTACACAATTTCTCTGGGACCACTATAGGGTCACAATCGTCTAGAGTAGCTAATACATCCTTGAGCAATAAGCGGAGGTGTTCAAGCTTAAATTTAAAGGCCGTCATAACAGAATCTGTCTGAGGGAGCGTCTTTCCTGAATCAGAAATCTCTCCCTCAGATAACAAATCCCTTACCCCTACTTCAGAACATTGTGAGGGTATTTCGGATACGGCTACTAAAGCGTCAGACGGCTCAGCATTTGTTCTTAACCCAGAGCTGTCACACTTTCCTTGTAAACCAGGCAGTTTAGAGAAAACCTCTGTGAGGGTTTTATTCATAACTGTGGCCATGTCTTGTAAAGTAAATGAATTAGACACACTAGACTGGTTTTGACACTTGGGGAGAGCTAGATGCTAAACCCTCATTTCCTTCTAACTGAGAATCATCTATTGCAATATTTTTAAGTGCTAAAATATGCTCTTTATAATTTATAGACATATCAGTGCAAGTGGGACACATTCTAAGAGGGGGTTCCACAATGGCTTGTAAACACATAGAACAAGGATTTTCCTTGGTGTCAGACATGTTAAACAGGCTACTAATGTAACCAGCAAGCTTGGAAAACACTTTAATCAAAGTAAATAACATTTTAAACAAAAACGGTACTGTGCCTTTAAGAGAAAAAAAGCTGCACAAACTCTGCAAAACAGTGTAAAAAAGCAGTAAACAAAACAAAATTTTTACAGTAGCATCATAAAGCCTTAGTAACTTTGCACCACTATGCAAATAAACAATTAACCCCTTAATGTAAAAACTGGATTGAAAAAACGTCAAAACCGGTAAAATAACGTTCAGCACCTTGCCACAGCTCTGCTGTGGTGCCTACCTGCCCTTTAGGAACGATTTGTGGGGAAAAAAACCTCTTTACAGCTCTCAAATACAGCAGGAACCTCTGGAGAAGTAGCAGGATGCTTCTGAGGTAAAGTTAACTAGGTCCCTCCCACCTCACTCGATGTTATGGGGCCTAAAAGAAACACCACAGAGTGTTTCTTAAACTAGCCATGTGGGTTAATAACCCTTAAACAAGCCACAAAGACCCTTTAAAGTCCCTCAAAAAACTTTATATTTGCAATTGAACCAAAACGTTTTTTCCTATCAGTGTCACCAGTAACTATGGATAAAAATAAGTGCAACAAGATACTGGAGGGCGCTAATGTATCCTAAAATGACCAAATAAAATATAATACATATAATACTACAATATATAAAACAAAACAATACAAAAAGATGTAAAGAATGGAAAATGGCACCTCATTAAATGTGTAGTAACCCAGTATGAGAGTCCATTAAATGAGAGTTAAACAGACAGTCTGTTGAATCAATATGAAGTCCAATCTGATATCAGCCGACTGTTACAGCCTCCAAATAGCTGCAGAGATGAGTCCTCTCTTAAGATGATGGCAGGCGTATCCTCTAGCCAAGCACACCAATGTGCTTGTGGACACGGACTGGCTATTAGAGCAAACCAGCTTGCTCTCTCCGGCAACACTCTCCTCACAGACGCCGGACAAACAGCAGACTCCCTGGAATGCCAGACAACAGCTGACTCACTGGAACTCCACAGCGGTTCGGTAATGAGCACCTTACTTGTTATGAATAGCGGACAATGATTTTAAAAGAAAAGTCCTTTAATCATTGATAAAGCATACAATCCTTAATACACAAGTAGGTGAATAATGTACAACAGTAAAATTTGCTACGCGTTTCTCAGCTCAATCGGCCGTTTCCTCCTGAGACAAAAGCTTTAACCAAGATGCCAAGGAAATGGCAGAAGCTTTCTGACCTTTCCTAGAACCAGAAAAGATAACAAATAGACTAGAAGTCTTCATGAAATCTTTAGTAGCTTCAACGTAATATTTCAAAGCTCTTACCACATCTAAAGAATGTAAGGATCTCTCCAAAGTATTCTTAGGATTAGGACACAAAGAAGGGACAACAATTTCTCTATTAATGTTGTTAGAATTCACAACCTTAGGTAGAAATTTAAATGAAGTCCGCAAAACTGCCTTATACTGATGGAAAATCAGAAAAGGAAATTCACAAGAAAGAGCAGATAATTCTGAAACTCTTCTAGCAGAAGAGATGTCCAAAAGGAACAACACTTTCCAAGAAAGTAGTTTAATGTCCAAAGAATGCATAGGCTCAAACGGAGGAGCCTGTAAAGCCTTTAAAACCAATGGTAATAGCTGAGTGCAGGAATTGCACAAGGCAGGAAACAAACGTGTAAACAGGTAACAGGTTTAAAGGTAAAGTCTTTCTCCTAATAAGTACAGAAGTACAGGAAACAGGTTCTGACTTGTGACAAAACAGATCCAATGTGAAGACAAAATGCAGACTAAGAGCCATCCTTAAATAGGGAGGTTTTGCACAGGGTTGGTTCTGAGTAATTCCAGAATTGAGAACACCTGTGTGTTGCACAGGTGTAATTACAAGTAAGACAAATAGTTATTTATCAGATCTTTTAAGTTCCATGCTATTGCTAGAACTGTCTGTGGCTCAACATGCAAACAAACAGGTTGGTAAGCACAGAGCCACAGGTTCAAATCCCCACACAGCCCTTTCTAGCAGAATGCCTGCCAGACCTTTTCTTTTTAGTCTGGAGGCTTGGTTCATGACAGATGCCCCCTCCAAAGAGCGCACTCCGGGCGCTCAAAGCCTGTTCAAACATCTGAAGGTGGGTTATACGAACCAGTGCTCCATTTGAAGCCCTAATACATTCAGATGGAATTGATTCTTCCCTTGGAACAGCTGCCTGAGATTGGGGACCCATAGAAGATTCCACTGTAGGCATAACATGAGTTGAAGTACAAAAATTGGTTTGATTTGGAGGTTCCTGATTCTGCCCAGCAGCTTGCAATGGACTGGCTGATGGGTAGATTACCTCCGGGTAAGATATGACCTCTCCTTCACAGTCAAGGAATTCATTATCTGTGTCATATATATATCCAATTCAACCATCTCATCCAATTCTTTCTCAGTCAATGAGTAGCTGGGTGAAGGTGGTGCAGGGAGGTGTGGATCTTTAGATTTGGCAGAGTCTGATTCAGCTGGAAGGTTTGTCACTTATGTCTGATGAGTGACTTTTGTTAGATGGATCTCCAGCCAGGGCAGAGACAAGGTAATGTGCAGGATTTCCAGGAGGTATTTTTGCAGAGTTCCCCAATGTGGTAGATGCAGAAACAGAGGCAGTGGCATTGGTAGTGGATGTAGTTGAAGTTGTACTGCCAACGACCATCTGTTTCAAATCAGGTACCATTTCTTGAAGTGTGTTAGAAATGGTTGCTTGTAGAATAGATGTATTCTCTGTAGCTGGGTCCTCTCCAGGGGTATCTTTCAATTTGCTAGTGGAAGTATCATTTGTTCCCTTAGCATCAGAGTCCATTTTAGACTTGGCTTTATCTCAACTTGATCCTCTAGGGGGTCTAACTGGACACCCTGTGATGCGGTGACCAGTTCCCCCACAATAGAAACAGAGGTTAAGTTGTCTTCGCCGAGTCTTTTCCTCTTCTGTTAAGGGTTCTTTAAAACCTTTCCTTGTTTGGGAGGTAACTTCAGACAAGGTTTCGGCTGGGAGACATACCGTTTCCACCAGCTCCATAAAGTTAATCAGTATGTCCTTAATAAATGTTAACACTGATTCTAATACAGCAATAATCCCAGAGGGCTCTATTTTTAGGTCTTCACATTCTGTCATGTTTTGTCTCAGGATACCTTGGTTTGCACAAGGATTGCACAAGGCAGGAAACAAAACTTGTAAACAGGTAACAGGTTTAAAGGTAAAGTCTTTCTCCTGGTAATAGCTGAAGTGCAGGAATTGCACAAGGCAGGAAACAACTTGTAAACAGGTAACAGGTTTAAAGGTAAAGTCTTTCTCCTGGTAATAGCTGAGTGCAGGAATTGCACAAGGCAGGAAACAAACTTGTAAACTGGTAACAGGTTTAAAGGTAAAGTCTTTCTCCTGGTAATAGCTGAAGTGCAGGATTGCACAAGGCAGGAAACAAAACTTGTAAACAGGTAACAGGTTTAAAGGTAAAGTCTTTCTCCTGGTAATAGCCGAGTGCAGGAATTGCACAAGGCAGGAAACAAACTTGTAAACAGGTAACAGGCTTAAAGGTAAAGTATTTCTCCTAATAAGTACAGAAGTATAGGTTCTGACTTGTGACAAAACAGATCCAATGTGAAGACAAAATGCAGACTAAGAGCCATCCTTACATAGGGAGGTTTTGCACAGGGTTGGTTCTGAGTAATGCCAGAATTGAGAACACCTGTGTGTTGCACAGGTGTAATTACAAGTAAGGCAAATAGTTATTTATCAGATCTTTTAAGTTCCATGCTATTGCTAGAACTGTCTGTGGCTCAACATGCAAACAAACAGGTTGGTAAGCACAGAGCCACAGGTTCAAATCCCCACACAGCCCTTTCTAGCAGAATGCCTGCCAGACCTTTTCTTTTCCTTTTTAGTCTGGAGGCTTGGTTCATGACAGATACGGACCAAAGCCTGTACAAAACAGTGAATATCAGGAAGCTTAGCAATCTTCCTGTGAAATAAAACAGAAAGAGCAGAGATTTGTCCCTTCAAGGAACTTGCAGACAAACCTTTATCCAAACCATTCTGAAGAAACTGTAAAATTCTAGGAATTCTAAAAGAATGCCAGGAGAATTTATGAGAACACCATGAAATATAAATCTTCCTAGAAACAGATTTACGAGCCTGTAACATAGTATTAATCGCCGAGTCAGAGAAATCTCTATGACTAAGCACTAGGCATTCAATTTCCATACCTTCAAATTTAATGATTTGAGATCCTGATGGAAAAACGGACCTTGAGACAGAAGGCCTGGCCTTAATGGAAGTGGCCAAGGTTGGCAACTGGACATCCGAACGAGATCCACATACCAATACCTGTGAGGCCATGCTAGAGCTACCAGCAACACAAACTATTGTTCCATGATGATTTTGGAGATCCCTCTTGGAAGAAGAACTAGAGGCGGGAAAATATAAGCAGGTTGGTAACACCAAGGAACTGTTAACGCATCCACCGCTTTCGCCTGAGGATCCCTGGACAGGTACCTGGGTAGTTTCTTGTTTAGATGGGAAGCCAACAGATCTATTTCTGGAATACCTCACCATCTGAACAATCTGAGAAAACACATCTGGATGTAAAGTCTGATGGCTGAGATAATCAGCTTCCCAATTGTCTATACCTGGGATATGAACCGCAGAAATTAGACAGGAGCTGGATTCCGTCCAAGCAAGTATCCAAGATATTTCTTTCATGGCTTGGGGAGTCCCACCCTGATGATTGACATAGGCCACAATTGTGATATTGTCTGTCTTAAAACAAATGAACGGTTCTCTCTTCAACAGAGGCCACACCTGAAGAGCCCTGAAGATAGCACAGAGTTCTAAAATATTGATTGGTAACCTCACCTCTTGAGGTCTCCGAACAAGAGAGGCCCCTTGAACTATACAATGGTGATCTAACCACCAAGTCAGAGAGAGTCAAACATTGGGATTTAAGGATATTAATTGCAATATCTTTGTATAATTTCTGCACCATTGGTTCAGCATACAAAGCTGGAGGGGTCTCATATGAAAACGAGCAAAGGGGATCGCGTCCGATGCTGCAGTCATGAGACCTAAAACTTCAATGCACATAGCCACTAAAGGGAATGACAGACTGAAGGTTCCGACAAGCTGAAACCAATTTTAATCGTCTCTTGTCTGTTAGAGACAGAGTCATGGACACTGAATCTATCTGGAAACCTAAAAAGATGACCCTTGTCTGAGGAATCAAAGAACTTTTTGGTAAATTGATCCTCCAACCATGTCTTTGAAGAAAAAACACTAGTTGATTCGTGTGAGATTCTGCAGAATGTAAAGACTGAGCTAGTACCAAGATATCATCCAAATAAGGAAATACCGCAATACCCTGTTCTCTGATTACAAAGAGCAGGGCACCGAGAACCTTCGAAAAGATTCTTGGAGCTGTCGCTAGGCCAAACAGAAGAGCGACAAATTGGTAATGCTTGTCTAGAAAAGAGAATCTCAGAAACTGATAATAGTCTGGATGTATCGGAATATGAAGATAAGCATCCCGTAAGTCTATTGTGGACATATAATGCCCTTGCTGAACAAAAGGCAGAATAGTCCTTATAGTCACCATTTTGAAAGTTGGCACTCTTGCATAACGATTCAAAATTTTCAGATCCAGAACTGGCCTGAAAGAATTTTCTCTCTTTGGAACAATGAATAGATTTGAATAAAACCCCAGACCCTGTTCCTGAAACTGAACTGGTATGATTACCCCTGAAAACTCGAGGTCTGAAACACACTTCAGAAAAGCTTGAGCCTTTATTGGATTTACTGGGATGCGTGAGAGAAAAAACCTTCTCACAGGAGGTCTTACTCTGAATCCTATTCGGTACCCTTGAGAGACAATACTCTGAATCCAATGATTTTGGACAGAATCTGCCCAAATGTTTTGAAAGAATCTTAATTTGCACCCTACCAGCTGAGCTGGAATGAGGGCTGCACCTTCATGCAGACTTGGGGGCTGGCTTTGGTTTCTTAAACGGTTTGGATTTACTCCAACTTGAAGAAGGTTTCCAATTGGAACCAGATTATTTGGGGGAAGGATTAGGTTTCTGTTCCTTATTTTGTCGAAAGGAACGAAAGTGGTTAGAAGCTTTAGATTTACCCTTAGATCTTTTATCCCGAGGCAAAAAAAAATCCCTTCCCCCCCAAGTGACAGTTGAAATAATCAAATCCAACTGAGAACCAAATAACTTATTACTTGGAAAGAGATAGTAATCTAGACTTCAATAACATGTCCGCATTCCAATATTTAAGCCACAAAGCTCTTCTAGCTAAAACAGCTAAAGACATAGATTTAACATCAATTTCGATGATATCAAAAATGGCATCACAAATAAAATGATTAGCATGTTGAAGCAAGTGAACAATGCTAGACAAATCAGGATCCGTTTCCTGTTGCGCTAAACTTTCCAACCAAAAAGTTGATGCAGCTGCAACATCAGCCATAAAAATGGCAGGCCTGAGGAGATGACCAGAATATAAATAAGCTTTCCTTAGATAAGATTCAAGTTTCCTATCTAAAGGGTCTTTAAAATAAGTACTATATTCCATAGGAATAGTAGTACGTTTAACAAAAGAAGAAATAGCCCCATCAACTGTGGGGATCTTTTCCCAAAACTCCAATCTAACTGCTGGCAAAGGATACAATTTTTTTTAAACCTTGAAGGAATAAAAGAAGTACCAGGCCTATTCCATTCCTTAGAAATCATATCAGAAATAGCATCAGGAACTGGAAAAACCTCTGGAGTAACCACAGGAGGTTTATAAACAGAATTTAAACGTTTACTAGTTTTAATATCAAGAGGACTAGTTTCCTCAATATCCAATGTAATCAACACTTCTTTTTTTAAAAATATTTTTATTGAGGTAGAACAAATCATACACTTAATCCTGATACATGGTCAAGTTCATGTCACAATTAAACAATTTTACAACATAGTATGATAAATAAAAATATGACCATTAACTGGAGCCATAACCTCATCAAATTTTTTAATTTTTTCAGAGAGAAATAAGAAAGAAGAAAAAAAGGGGAAAAAGAAAGAAGAAGAGAGAAGGATTGTCAATTAGTTCATGGAACTCAGACATCATATCGTTGGTCCTGCCCACACCAATGATCAGACTCAGTAGCTATCAATTACCAAATTTGTTATGTATGTAATCTTCCCAAATAAAGAGAATCCCGTGAAAGAAATCCGTGCGTGCTGATTTCATGTAATGGTATTCCTCTAATTGGATAGTTTTATGCATAGTATCAATCCACTGCGCAAAGTTTGGATTGTTTCCAAAATTGTGCAATTAGGGTCTTTGCACTGTTGGAAGCAATTTGAAGTAAAGCCAGATGTGTTGCCAATAGCCGCCCGGGAGGTTTGTTTAGGAGCCAGACCAGTGGTTTTTGTGGAATAGTAATTCCCAGCATCTTCTCCGTGTGACTTACAACATCTCTCCAAAAGGGGGAGATGTTTGGGCATAACCACCATATATGTCCCATATTGCCTCTCTCTTTTCCACAACGCCAACATAAATCCGATCTTTGTGGATATAGGGTCTGTAGGAGAGTAGGAGTATAGTACCAACGGTGTAGAATTTTAAAGTTAGTTTCTAATATCCTAGCGGATGTAGAAGCCTTCATTGTCCTTTTAAATATCATGTGTTTCTCTTTTGGGGAGATACTAAGATTCAACTCTAATTCCCATTGTCTAATATAATGATGTTCTAGACCTAATGGTGCTTGTTGCAGTATGTGATATATAAGTGATAGCGTGTGTCTAAGTGGTTGTGTAGTCATGCAGAGTTTCTCAAAATTGATGGGGGATCTTAACAAATTACTTTTCCCTTTGTGGTTCTGGAGGAAAGAATGTGCTTGCAAGTAGAAAAAACAGTTATTAAATAAATGTAAGTCATCTTCTAGGAGTTTCAACCTTGTGTGCATTTTGCCCCTTCTGATAAAACGAAAAACGGTAAGTTGCTCCGCCTGTCTAGAGGATCTAAATTAGCTACTCTCATTCCTGGAAGGAACTCCGAATTTCCGAATTTCCTAGTAAGGGGGTCAATGGGGAAGGTATAGAGGAAAGCATGGGATATTTTACTAATAACCTGTTCCACATTTTGAATGTCTCCTCGGTAATATAATTACCGCTCGATCTCCATTGATTCTCAGAGTCATCTAACCAACACAAAGATCCCAAATGAGAACACTGGTGCATCTGGTGTTCAATCCTCACCCAGATTTTGTCTAGGTAATTAGTGTTTCAATCTACTACCCGCTGTAAGAAAATCGCCTGTCTGTATTTTTCTAGATCTGGGACACCCAATCCCCCCGATTCTTTAGGTAGAGTCATTAGCTGTCTGTTAATTCTGGGATGTTTCCTGTCCCAGATATATTCGTTAATTATTCTCTGAAGAGAGGGTATATAAGATGGAGGGAGGGGGATTGGTACCGTCTGAAAAACATACAAAAGTCTGGGTAGTATGTTCATAGTAATTGTTCCCATTCTACCCAGCCAGCTGAGGCGTTTAGATCTCCAAGAACTTAAAGGGACAGTCTAGTCAAAATTAAACTTTCATGATTCAGATAGGGCATGCAATTTTAAACAACTTTCCAATTTACTTCTATTATCTAATTTGCTCAATTCTTAAGATATC
The DNA here is from genome assembly GCF_027579735.1 of Bombina bombina. NCBI lineage: Eukaryota > Metazoa > Chordata > Amphibia > Anura > Bombinatoridae > Bombina > Bombina bombina. The sequence goes on from NC_069501.1 coordinate 480,495,614, forward strand.
CTTTGTTGAAGAAATAGCAATGCACATGTGTGAGCCAATCACACAAGGCCTCTAGGTGCAGCAACCAATCAGCAGCTACTGATCATATCTAGATATGCTTTTCAGCAAGTGATATCAAGAGAATGAAGCAAATTAGATAATAGAAGTAAATTAGAAAGTTGTTTAAAATGACATGCTCTTTCTAAATCACGAAAGAAAAAAATTGGCTTTCATGTCTCTTTAAGTCTGTTACTATGTTTTTTTAAGAATGTCGTAGTTAAGAGCTAATAATTCAGTCTTATTATGGGTCAAGAAAAAGTATTTTATGGAGGAGGATTGCCAGCGAAAGGGGCAGACTCGTTTTGTTAATTGAAGCTCTTCCTGAGACAAGTTAATGTTCATAATTTCAGATTTTGACTGGTTAATTAGAAAGTTGGATATTATTCTGAAGTCATGGAGTTCCTTCATTAGTTCAGGTATTGACTAGCTAGGTGATGAGAATGTGAACAAAATATCATCCGCGAACAACGAAAGTTTATAAGTATAGTTCTGAAGACTCAGCCCGCCAATGTTTTTATTTTCCCTAATTTTTATTGCCAATATTTCTATAGCGCATGCAAATAGTAGGGGGGATAGGGGGCATCCCTGCCTGGTGCCATTTTTAATATAGAAAGGGGCCGAAAGGTCTCCATTCACCAGGATACGTGCGCTTGGTTCATTATATAGTGCAAAGATTTTCCCTAAGACACCCTCGCCAAATCCGAATCTCACTAAAATTTGGTGCAAAAACGTCCAATCAACCCGATCGAGCGCTTTCTCAGCGTCTGTGGAAATCAGAACTACTTGTGAATCAGAGGAAAGCGCATGTTGGATTAAATGAAGGGAACTGATTGTATTATCTTTTGCCTCCCTATTTATAACAAAACCGACTTGGTCTCCATGTATCAAGTGGGGTAAGATAGGGCCTATTCTGTTTGCCAATATCTTGGCAAAGATCTTTGAGTCATTATTCAGTAATGAAATCGGTCTATAGTTCGTAACCACGTCCGTAGACTTCCCAGCTTTAGGTAATAGTACTATTGTGGCTTCTAATGATTGTTGCAAAAAGGGAGTATCTTTATTTATAACATTGTATAGTTTACAAAGCTGAGGGGCAATTATGGGCTGGAAACTTTTATAATATAAATTAGTAAAGCCATCAGGACCTGGCGCTTTACCATTAGGTAAATGTTTAATAACATTGATAACTTCTTCAATTTGAATTGGTCTATCTAGTTGTTCTTTTGATAGAATGGGGATATGTAATGTATCTAAATATCTTTTAATGTGGGAACATAAGGAGTCATCGTGCATAGCAGCTATGAGGTCGGAGTCCCTCAAATTGTATAAACTTTCTAAGTATTCCCTAAATGCATTAGCTATAGACGTGGTGTTAGAGCATGTGATGCCTTTTGTATTTTTGATTGACAGAACCAAGGATCTATTTGTTCGTCTACGTAATTTCCTAGCTAAAAATCTACCACTCTTATTGTCACTATCAAAATAAACTTGTTTAAGGCGAAGTGCTTTTTGCTTATATATATGTAACAGTTGGGAATTCAGTTCTTGTCGTTTATTACAGAGTTCAGTGTAAGTAGATTCATCCCCTGGGTCCCGCTTGTGTTGAGATTCTAAGGTCTTGATTTGTTCTAGTGTTGCTTCTAGTTTAGCACTTTGTAGTCTAATCTGATAGCTTTTGTGACTAATGCATTCCCCACTAATGACACTTTTATGAGCCTCCCACACTACTCTTTCGTCCATTTGTGGAGAAGAATTTAATTCAAAATATTCAACTAAGGATTTCCCCAATTTTTCATTTATTAACGGGTCTTCTAATAGGGAGGGGTCAAATTTCCAGTTAAATGTTTTTTTGGAGATGTTAGGCCAGTGTAGGCTGCAACTCATGAAGGAATGATCTGACCACGTGCATGCTAAAATCTGGCTTTGAACTATATATGATAAACTAGTGACATCCATTAACAAATAGTCAATCCTAGAGTATGACTTGTGTGGGGCAGAGTAGAATGTATAGTCTTTTATTAGTGGGTTAAGTGTTCTCCACACATCATGTATTGCAAAATCCTTCATGTTCTGTTTTATTGCTGCAAGTCGTTTAGATGGGATAGACGAGGAATGTGTGGAGCAGTCGATGTGTGGTTCAAGTGGGGCATTGAGATCGCCTCCTATAATCAGAGTTCCCTTGGCATTATCAAGTAACCTGTTTGTTATTGCTTTAAAGAAGAGGTGTTGTCGAGTGTTTGGGGCATATATACATGCTATAGTTACAATCTTACCATACAATTTACCTATGACAGCCAGGAATCTTCCTTCTTTGTCTTTGAGAGTAGAAATCACCTGAAAGGGAATATTATTCTTAATCAAAATCCCAACCCCGTTTGTTTTAGTTATATTGGAAGCGTAAAAGCATTGGCCAAATTTAAATTTATAAGTTTGTGGTTCCCTACCTCTTTTAAAATGCATCTCTTGAAGCATAACTATGTCACTTTTATATTGTTTAAAGTCAGAGAGAGTTGAATTTCTCTTGAAGGGAGAATTTAGACCTTTGGCATTAATAGAAATTATCAGAATTTGGTTAAGTGGCTTATCTGTCATACAGAAGGACGGTCAGGTGTACAACTCTTATTATACTAAGTGTAGGTCTATTATGATAAATATTGTTCCAGAAATTATATGTTGTCAGGTATTGACAATCGGAGAAAAGGGTAAAGAGAAAGAAAAGTTCGACAGAGCAAGAAAAAAGATACATAAACAAGTTGTAGAACAGGGATTGGGAACCAGATAATCTGTTATCCTTAAGGGGAGTTAACAGATTATCAACTTGTATTAGTCAAAAACTATAACGGAGTAGTCACATAACATTACCTAAACCTTGTTAACCCCTTAACGACACGCGTCGTACAGGGTACGTCGCACACAACCTGGTCTTTAAAGACCAGCGACGTACCCTGTACGACGTTGGGGTTGAAAGCGGCTGGAAGCGATCCTGATCGCTTCCAGCCGCTTTCCGGTTATTGCAGTGATGCCTCGATATCGAGGCATCACTGCAATAACATTTTACCCCATCCGATGCAGAGAGAGCCACTCTGTGGCCCTCTCTGCACCGGACATCGATGGCCCGCAATCGTTGGTGGGTGGGAGCCGACGTGGGAGGCGGGTGGGCGGCCATCGGTGCATGTCGTAATGGGGCGCGCGCGTGCACGCAGGGAGGCGGGCGGGCGGGCGCGTGCACGGGGAGGGAGCGGGTGGGAACCATTACACTATGGAACAGTTTGTTAAAATATAGAGGCAGAGAGGGGGAATAAAAATTTATTTTAAACAATCGAAGTGATCTGGGAGGGGGTGGGGGTTTTATTCTTTGGAGGGGGGAAGCTACACTACAGAAAAGTGGGGAAAAAAAATAAAAAAATATATATTTTTTGTAAACTGGGTACTGGCAGACAGCTGCCAGTACCCAAGATGGCTCCCAATAATGTAGAAGGGGAGGGTTAGAGAGCTGTTTGGGGGGGATCAGGGAGGTTTGGGGCTAAGGGGTATTCTACACAGCAGCATATGTAAATATGCTAAAAAAAATAATTAAAAAAAAAGATACCTTTTATTTTAGTACTGGCAGACTTTCTGCCAGTACTTAAGATGGCGGGGACAATTGTGGGGTGGGGGAGGGAAGAGAGCTGTTTGGGAGGGATCAGGGGGTCTGCTGTGTTAGGTGGGAGGCTGATCTCTACACTAAAGCTAACATTAACCCTGCAAGTTCCCTACAAGATCCCTAATTAACCCCTTCACTGCTAGACATAATACACGTGTGATGTGCAGCGGCATTTAGCAGCCTTCTAATTACCAAAAAGCATCGCCAAAACCATATATGTCTGCTATTTCTGAACAAAGGGGATCCCAGAGAAGCATTAACAACCATTTGTGCCATAATTGCACAAGCTGTTTGTAAATAATTTCAGTGAGAAACCTAAAATTGCGAAAAAATTTACGTTTTTTAAAATTTGATCGCATTTGGCGGTGAAATGGTGGCATTAAATATACCAAAATGGGTCTAGATCAATACTTTGGGTTGTCTACTACACTACACTAAAGCTAAAATTAACTCTACAAGCTCCCTACATGCTCCCTAATTAACCCCTTCACTGCTGGGCATAAAACACGTGTGGTGCGCAGTGGCATTTAGCAGCCTTCTAATTACCAAAAAGCAACACCAAAGCCGTATAAGTCTGCTATTTCTGAACAAAGGGGATCCCAGAGAAGCATTTACAACCATTTATGCCATAATTGCACAAGTTGTTTGTAAATAATTTCTGTGAGAAACCTAAAGTTTGTGAAAAAATTTGTGAAAAATTGAACAATTTTTTTTATTTGATCGCATTGGCGGTGAAATGGTGGCATGAAATATACCAAAATGGGCCTAGATCAATACTTTGGAATGTCTTCTAAAAAAAATATATACATGTTAAGGGATATTCAGGTATTCCTGACAGATATCAGGGTTCCAATGTAACTAGCGCTCATTTTGAAAAAAAGTGGCTTTGAAATAGCAAAGTGCTACTTGTATTTATTGCCCTATAACTTGCAAAAAAAGCAAAGAACGTGTTAACATTGGGTATTTCTAAACTCAGGACAAAATTTAGAAACTATTTAGCATGGTTGTTTTTTGGTGGTTGTAGATGTGTAACAGATTTTGGGGTCAAAGTTAGAAAAAGTGTGTTTTTTTTTCCATTTTTTCCTCATATTTTATAATTTTTTTAATAATAAATTATAAGATATGATGAAAATAATGGTATCTTTAGAAAGTCCATTTAGTGGCGAGAAAAACGGTATATAATATGTGTGGGTACAGTAAATGAGTAAGAGGAAAATTACAGCTAAACACAAACACCGCAGAAACGTAAAAATAGCCCTGGTCTTTAAGGGAAAGAAATTGAAAAATGGCCTTGGTCCTTAAGGGGTTAAATAAGTAGCTCTTTACTTATATGCGAAAGTGTCGCACAACAAAACATTCAGTCACATTTCTCACATAAACAAGATAAATTGGCTTTCTATCTTGGTTTCACAACTATTCTGTCTCGACTAATAATCGTTGGATGTAGAGTTTAAAACTTAGAGAAATGTCAAAACAGGAGGAACCAAGGGTCGAGGTTCTACGTGGCCTCAACTAAACAAGAATTATTACCAGGTTAGATCAACTTGCATTAATCAATGTCCATAAAGGACAAACCATATATTACAATCTAGACCTTGACAATTAGAGATCTTATTACAAATATATAAAAATTCCACACAGATGATATTCAATTATATTTCTCAGGCATTCAAGAAGAGAAGAGACAATAAAAGAAGTGAACAGTTAACAGTTAATATAACTCACAACAAGAACAAAAAGAAAAACTGTTTCATGAACCTGTCTCTTCTCGTCAGAGAACCAAAAAAAAAGGATATATGTCGCCCCTGCAGAGGCAAATAAGCACTGTGAAAGTCTTCCTTAAGCCCTTTTAAAGGGTCATGTGGTGGGAACAGAGTTGGAATCCAAATTAGAAGTCGTCTGTCTTGGAGGTCTTTCCTGTGATGAACAGTATTCCATTCTGGTCGTCTTTCTTTGGGACGAGATGTCGACCCAGTTGCAACAGGTGTGTCGTCTTGCATTGTAGGAATAGGGATTGCAAGGTTAATACCTTTGGAGAAAGAGTCTAGATCAGTCAAAGTTCTGTAGATCCAAGTTTTGCCCTCGAGTGATACAATGAGAGCGAAGGGATAACCCCATCGATACTTTATGTTGTGTTTTTGTAAGATAGCAGTAATGAACCTAGCATCTTTTCTCTTTTGTAGAGTGAGAGGGCTTAGGTCTAGGTACGCCTGAAGCTCACAGTCCTGATGTTGAAGGTTGGGATTGTCTAGGAAGTATTGGCAGATTTTATCCTTATCCTTAAAATTAAGGAATTTAATAATAACATCTTGTGGAGGGGCTTGACTCGAAGGTTTTGCTCTCAAAGCTCTATGAGCTCTCTCCAGTGGAATAGAAGTTGAGGTATCTGAGGTACCAGATAGATGTTGAAAGAGTGACTGTAAGTAGTCCTCCAGGTCGGCAGGACCAATCGACTCAGGTATCCCTCTAATTCTTAAATTATTTATTCGACCTCTATTATCGAGATCTTCGATTTTAGTGTTCAGTTCCTGAATTAGATGGGATTGCTGTTCTTGAGTTTCTGTAAAATCTCTCAATTCTTGCATTGTCTGATCTTGTGCTGTCTCCAAGTTATCAACTCTATTGCCAATATCAGTTATATCTCTTTTAAGATCGGATATTTCTGTCTTGATCAATTCTTTTAGAGAGTCTATGTCAGTTTTAGAAGGGAGATCATTCATCTTAGACAATATTTGTGATAATTGATCTTGTTGTGGATCCATCATAGTGTCTCTTGGTGATAAAGATTTATCAGAGTGCTTTAAATGAGAAGATTCTTGGCCTGTGTTATCTCCCACTTGAGAGTGAAAAAAGTCTGAGACTGACTTAGGTGTGGAATTTTGTACTTTTGTAGGTTTGTCTTGCTTAGTTTGTCTTCTGGAGGACATTATTAAAATTATCAGCACCAAACAGATATATTACTGTAGTGACTGATGAAAGACACCTGATGGAGCCCTTGCAGTGAGTTTACCAAAAAATGAAATGAGATTCCTAATATAGTTATACTGCACAGAGAAAAAAGCAGTATTAATTAATCCTATATTACTTTGCTAAGGAGAAACTAAGCATTACCTCTCTAGCTTAGAAATATAATGATATATATCATATAGAGTGAGTCCCACTGGACGTTACTGCTATGTCTCTATGTTGTGCTGTTTATATGTAGATCAGACTGTTTTTTATGAGTGTTCATCTATTTTCCTCTTCAAAAGAGAGAACAGCATTAATATTATATGGTTGTAGTATTTCCCTACATATGTAGAATCAGGTCTGATACTGATAAAAGAAAAAAGTCCCATACATCTTATAGGCGATGAAAGAACATAGGCAGTGTTTTGTCTTATTGTTATACATATAGGCGGTATAGTGCCATTTAACCTGTCACAGGACCTAGCTTGTCAGTTACAGGTATACTTCTAAGAGTATGTGAGAGCACCGTGGCTGAGAGGTATAGGAGCAATATCTGTAAACTTCACAGTCTGTCTGTACCTGCTCCTATTGTGACCGCTGAGTGCCGGAGCCTCGTGGTTTGAAAGTAAGATGGTGCCCGCTATCTGTTTAATGTTGCGCCCACTATGTGTATTTGTAGGCGATGTAGGGCATATTCAGGCTCACCAGAGTAGCGGATCGGCTCCCCAGATGTTCCGATGTCACTAGGCATCTGTTGTTCATCCCCAGCTGGGTAAAAACTGTATGTTAGTAGCTCCGGTCCCACAGAGCAATCTCACTGAGCGGCAATGTCCCAGCGTGGCCAAACTCCTCCCTAATCAACACTTCTTTTTTTTTTTTTTCAAAAATAGTTTTATTTTACAGATAAGAAAGTTATACATCGTAAATGCACTTTGTTAGGATTACAAATCAATATGGCTTTACAGCTGTGTGAGTTGTACATGTACAATGCTGTATACAAATATGCATGTAGTGATAAAGGTAATGAGCAATAAATCATATAGTAACAAATTAAACGAATAAACAACAAACATAACAAAAAACAACACATTGTGCTTCTTGTTGCCCCTCATGTTTTCTCCCTCCAGTATCTCAGGGTCGGGTTCTACCTCCTCTGTCAGTATCTAGTGTCGTATGTTTTGGTGTTTTATATCTTATTGGTATCAAACTTTTTCCTCAAGTATTCTTCCCATAAAATCTTAATCTGTATGTACTTGTCTAACCTTCGTTGTTTAAGGTAGTGGTATTCCTCTAGCTGTATAGTGCGATTGCACTCCTGAACCCAAAGCGCAGTGGTCGGGATTATAGAACTTTTCCAGTTCTTGGCTATTAGTTTCTTGATGCTGTTACTTGCTATGTTAAATAATTTAGTTTGTTCTGAAGTGAATTTTTTGGGGACTATATGAAACAGCCACAAGAGTGGGTCTACTGGTAAGGCTTTATCTAGTAACTTTGATGTTTCCTTTGAGATTTCATCCCATATTGGGGTTATTTTAGGGCAAAGCCACCAGATATGTGCCATATGGCCGATTTGATCATGGCACCTCCAGCAGAGGTTGGAGGCTTCTCTGAATATTTTCTGGCATCTTGATGGAGTAAGATACCATCTATGGAGAATTTTCAGGTTTAACTCAATGAGATTACTAGATGTGGCAGATCTCTTAATGGCTATAAATATCTTAGAGGCGTCAATGTGTGATATCTGAATTCCCAATTCCTCCCCCCATCTGTTGATGAAGTGAGGGGTGTGACCTGGTGAATTTTGTTTCAGTAGTGCATAAATCATTGATAAGGTGTGTTTTGTAGGAGATTCTTTATGGCATAGGGACTCGAATGTCGTTAGTGGCCTCAACATATTCCTTTTATGCGGATGTCCTGACAGGTAATTGTAACACTGCATATAAAAATACCAATCTCTGAAACAATTAAAGCCTTGTTCGGTTAGGGCCGTTCTAGGGAACAGCTGAGTTTCAGTACCTAGATGGCACATCATCAATTCCCTGTCCAGTTGTGTGTCATTTTTTATCTTTGCTACTAGGCCAGGGGCAAATTCTTTATTAGAGATGAAAGAGGTAAGGGGAGAGTAAGTGGACGAGATGTTGGGGTGCTCTACTAGTATCTTTTCCCATATCAGCATGGTCTCCTGTACTGTGTGTGCGACGTATATCTGGGGTGATCTAGTAATTGATGGTGTCCAGCATCTTGTGCCTAAATGCAATGTACCGGCTATGTCATGTTCGAGGCGAACCCAGATTTTAAAGTTGAAGTTAGTATACCAGTCCACTATTCTCTGTAAGTGTGTGGCCTTCCAGTATGCAACGAGGTCAGGTACCCCCATTCCCCCGTTATCTAGTGTCTGATACATGTCTTTCCTATTGATCCGAGCGTGTCGTTTGTTCCATATAAATTCAAATATTTTAGTTTGCAGGGACGTAAGAAAAGTGCGTGGAAGGGCTATGGGTAGTGTCTGTATGATATATAATATTTTTGGCAGAATACTCATCTTAATGGCACTGATCCTGCCTATCCAGGATAGAGGTTTTCTACGCCAGGAAGACAGGGTGGATACTATTGATGATTGAAGTGGTAGGAAATTTGTCTCGAATATTTGGGTAATCTTTGGGGTTAAAAATATCCCTAGATATTTCAGTTTGCTTTTTTGCCACTTAAATGTACATATACGTGAAATAGGTATTAAATCCCCTTCTGGTATGTTTATGTTTAGGATTTCCGATTTATTCTGGTTGATAAGAAAGTTTGAAATCTTTCCAAATGCATCTAGCTGTTTCAATAATTCTGGTATAGATTGTCTGGGGTTCGTCAGGAAAAAGAGCACGTCATCTGCATATAGAAGCATCTTATGTTGATGTCCCCTAACCTCAACTCCCTCAATGTCTACCGTGTGTCTAACCTTAAGTGCAAGCATTTCTATTACGCAGGCAAACAGGAGCGGGGACAGCGGACATCCCTGCCTGGTTCCGTTAGATATCACAAAAGGGGCTGATAAAGATCCGTTTACCCGGATTCTAGCTGTCGGACAATGGTACATTGCAAATACCCTATCTACAAATGTCTCGCCAAGGCCCATTCTCATAAGGACCACCCGGAGGAACTGCCAGTTGACCCGGTCGAACGCCTTTTCAGCATCTGTAGATATTACCACAGTCGGAACACCACGGTTATTAACATAATCTATCAAATTAAGGGCTCGTACAGTGTTGTCTTTGGCTTCCCTTGTGGGAACGAAGCCCACCTGGTCAGCGTGGATTAAATTTGGGAGTAAGGCGTTCAACCGGGTCGCCAGCAGCTTGGCATATATTTTCACGTCGGTGTTCAATAGTGATATCGGTCTATAGTTCTCGACTCTCGAGTGGTCTTTACCTTCCTTTGGGATTAGTGTTATGTGTGCAGCGAGGGAATTGCTAAGGAATGGTTCTTTACCGGAAATGGAGTTAAAGAGGGTCAGCATGTGTGGGGCTAGAATCTTACTGTATTTTTTATAATAGTAGTTAGTGAAGCCGTCTGGGCCAGGGGTTTTTCCGGTCGGTAGGTCTTTTATGGCCAATAGGAGTTCTCTCATATTGAAAGGGGAATTAAGGGATTCTTTTTGTTCCTGGGTGATCTGTGGTATGTCAAAGTCCTTGAGGAAAGATTCTATGAGGTTAATATTAGTTGTGTCAGTAGGGGGAACAGTTGGTAAGTTGTAGAGGGACTCATAGTATGTGCGAAATGTCTCTGATATGCTAGAGGTAGAGTATACCATGCCTTTCCCTGGTCCACTGATAGACATAATATATGAGCGGTGAGTCCGTCGTTTCAATTTGCGTGCTAGCAATCTACTACATCTGTTATCGCTGTCATAATAAGTGTTGTAGTTTGAGTGCAAGTAGTTTGCAATCTCTGTCTAAAAGGGTGCCAACTATTTCCCTCTGCGTCTGTAAATCCTTTTTCAATGTTGTGTCTGTCGGTGTTTTTTTAAGTTTCTCCTCAGTCAAGGTAATGTTATTCAGTGCGGTCTGTAGTGCGGTGCACTGTTGTTTATGATTATGGGACTGTATGCTGATAAGATCCCCTCTAAGTGTGCTTTTATGTGCCTCCCATATAAGTCTAAAATCATCTATGGATGCTACATTTAGTTGAAAGTATTCCTGCAGACGATTCTCTATTTTTTCTTGGTACAGTGGGTGGTCTAATAAATTATTGTCTAATTTCCAAAGAAATGTGGAGTGTGGGGCTGAGGGCCATTCAATAGAGCAGGTCACCATAGAGTGATCCGTCCAGCCTGTGGGGATTATCGCTGACCTTATTGCCAAGGACAAGCAGGACACGTCTAAAAGGATGTAGTCTATGCGGGAAAATCGGGAATGTGGAAAGGAGAAGAAGGTATATTGGCGGTCTACCGGGTGATGTATCCTCCAGGTGTCGTGTACTGCTAGGTCTCTAATATGTTGTTTGATTCTATAAAGAACCCGGTTTGGTGTTGAGGAGAGCCCAGTTGATGTGTCTAATGCTGTGTTGAGGGAGACATTAAGATCCCCTCCTAGTATCAGTAGACCCCTTTTAATCTCAAGTATGGCATCCGAAAGGCGTTTGAAAAAGATGTCCTGCTGGGTGTTAGGGGCGTATACACAGGCCATTGTGACTATTGTGTTATAGAGTTTGCCAGTCAGGATTAAATATCTGCCCTCTCGATCTCGTGTTAAGCTAAATAGAGTAAAGGGTATACCTCGTTTAATTAAGATTCCCACCCCATTAGTTTTACTATGGTTTGATGCGAAGTATGCCTCTCCAAACTTGTAACTAAATGTTTTGGGTTCTTTCTTGTGAAGGAAGTGGGTTTCCTGCAGCATTATGATATCCCCCTTGTTATCTTTAAAATCCTTAATAACTATACTTCTTTTGTTTGGGGAATTAAGGCCCTTAGCATTAACTGTTATGATGTGCAGCTGCGCGTTATTGGGAGCCATTATATGTCAGTATGATCACGATCTGTCGCTTGGTAGTGGTGCTAGTGTCCACCTGTTGATAATAGGGAGTAGGTGTCAGAGTGAGAGGCAATACCATATTAATCAATATACAGGTATTAGAAGGAGTATGTGTGATTATGTAAGCACAATGTGTAAAACAAAAACAAACATCAAGGGTAACAACAACAAAAACAAAAGTTAACGAGTAAACATTAGAACATGTGAACACATCGCCGGAGCGGCTGAGGGATAGTCCCTCCGGCAAAACAGTTATCCTAATAGGATGTGGGGTCAGCCGGGTACTTAGGCCCAGGCAGATGTGGAATTATTTAACATCCAATGAAAGGATGATATAAATGGGTAAAAGTAACATGGTTCATATATTTTTGCACAATGGGAATGGCCTGGTTATGACAGGTTAAAACTATACATATATAACGTAACTACTTCGTATAGTCACCAGAATTGTCCTTGTGGGCGGTTCAAGCAAATGAATGTCTATAGCTAAAATAAACAACAACAGATAATAAAGGCATGACAAGTGATTTTTACACCAATCTCACCCAACCATGGATCTTGGGAGACAATTAAGTCCTTCAATAATACATCATGAGTTCAGTCTGTCTTTCCTCTTCTTATAGGCAACTTTGTGCCATTGTGTCCCTGCTAAGAGATGTGGTGATGAAGCTGTGTTGTCAGGAGGCTTCTCAGATAGTTGAGGCGGCTGGATTGATAGGCCCAAGCCCTTAGAGAAAGACTCCAGGTCTTGAGGCCCTCTGTAGGTGTGAATCTGGCCTTCCTTAGATACCATCAAACTAAAGGGAAACCCCCAGCGATACTTGATATCATTCTCTTGTAGTGCAGTGGTGATAAATCGGACGTCTCTTCTACGTTGTAGAGTGCTTGGACATAGGTCTGGGTAAATTTGTAAGGCATGATCCAGATACATTATCTTCCTCAGTTGTCTCGATTTGGACCAGATTTCCTCCCTGTCAGTGAATCTCAGAAATTTAAGGATAACATCCCTAGGGGGTGCACCAGTTGGTGGAGGTGGGCGCAGAGCCCGATGTACTCTTTCCAGTTCCATATCAGGTATGTCTGGGTCCCCCATCAGATGGTGAAAGAGGTTCTGCATATATTCTCTAAGTTCAGGGCTTTTTATTGACTCTGGTATACCCCTTACTCTTAAGTTAGACCGCCGACTGCGGTTTTCGAGATCCTCAATTCTTTCTTGCATTGTCTCTAATTGTGAGGATTGAACGTTGGCATGTGTTTCTAGGCTCCCCACCATTTCAGAGATGGTAGTTTGCGTGTCTTCTACTTCCTCTACTCTGCACCCTAAGGCGTTTATGTCAGTTCTCATGGAGGTAAGCTCTTTGGTTATTAATGCCTTTAGGGAGGCAAAGTCCTCTTTTGATGGCAGGTTAGCAATGTCTTGTTTTAGTTGTGTAATATAAGAGGTAGCTATCTGTGATTCTGCAGCGCTTGATAAATCATGAGGAGTCTCATTAGTATTTGCAGTCTGATGTGCAGGGTTGGTTGCTGTGTCTGGCAGTTGAAAGAATGTGCTCACAGAGACTGGCACAGTGGTCTGGCTTTTCGTGAGCTTCTCCCCTTTATTCAAGCGTTTAGTCGTCATGTTTTACTTAAGTAATGGAGAGTGTTCAGTTGACCTGTATGTCCTTTCCCAGGATTATTGTTTGGAGGAGGAGATATTAATAATTCAAGTTGTTAGTGATGCCCCATTGAAGGTTTACGGTCAGATGTGGTGTACATTTGTGATGATTTACTGAGAGCAGGTTGTGCAATCCACACCATGTTATGTTATTGCTATTCAGGGTCTTACGTCTTCGGATCAGTGCTTTATGCCCTCCTCTCCTATCATAGTGAGGCCCATTTAATCAGGCATGCTTTCGAGGTGACTTTTAAGTTTGTGGGCGTTATATTTCTTTTTCTGCCGGTGCTAATATGTAACATAGATGGCCCTTTGTCCCACTGTGCGGTCGTTATGTGTTGTGTTTCATTTGTTTCAGCTTACCTCCATATATGAGCTGAGTCTGAGATGGACTCCGGTATCTGTGTCCGCATGGCTCGCACACGGCCTTTTCCAATATGGCGGCGGTCGTTTTTCCTTTGCGGCTAAATAACGGTCCGTTTTTAGCTAAGTCGCATGTCAGATTGCCTTCATGCCATAGCGGTCAGTGTCCCCACATACTTAGGCGCCTGTGTACCACTTTGTAAAGCGATTCTTGCAGGTATATAGTCCTGGGTCTTTTTCCCCAGCACGGAGCTGATTCACACTGCGGCCATTTGCCTGCACGGCCGAACTCCGCCCCCCTAATCAACACTTCTTTTAACAAGGAACGAATATACTCCATTTTAAATAAATAAGTAGATTTGTCAGTGTCAATATCTGAGGAAGGAACTTCTGAATCAAATAGATCCTTGTCAGATGAGGATAATTCAGTATGTTGTCGGTCATTAGAAATGTCATCAACTTTATGAGAAGTTTTAAAAGACCTTTTACGTTTATTAGAAGGCGGGATGGCAGACAAAGCCTTCTGAATCGCATCAGCAATAAAATCTTTTATATTCACAGGTATATCTTGTACATTAGATGTTGAAGGAACAACAGGCATAGTACTATTACTGATGGACGCATTCTCTGCATGCAAAAGCTTATCATGAAAATTATTACATACCACAGCTGGAGATATAATCTCCACAAATTTACAACAAATGCACTTAGCTTTGGTAGAACTGTTATCAGGCAGCAGGGTTCCAACAGTGGTTTCTGAGACAGGATCAGATTGAGACATCTTGCAAATTTAAGAGAAAAAACAACATATAAAGCAAAATGATCAATTTCCTTATATGGCAGTTTCAGGAATGGGAAAAAAAGCAAACAGCATAGCCCTCTAACATAGAAAAAGGCAAGAGGCACATAGGAATGGGGTTTTAAATAATGAAATTATTTGGCGCCAAGTATGACGCACAACGTAACTGAAATTTTTTTGCCGCTAAACAACATCCGGAAATGACACACTCACGTCATTGACGACGAAACCTTGAGCAAGGAACTCAACGTCAACTAAGATGCCGGAAATTACGAATTTGCGTCATCGGACGGACGTAACTTTGCGGCCAAAAAATTCTCGTGCCAAGAATGACGCAATAAACTTAGGCATTTTGCGCCCTCGCGAGCCTAATTTTGCCTGCAAAATTTAAAGAGAAAATAGTCAATAGAAAAAAAAGACTACCCTATGTAAGAAAAAACATAATTTATGCTTACCTGATAGATTTATTTCTCTTGTGGTGTATCCAGTCCACGGATCATCCATTACTTGTGGGATATTCTCATTCCCAACAGGAAGTTGCAAGAGGACACCCACAGCAGAGCTGTCTATATAGCTCCTCCCCTAACTGCCATATCCAGTCATTCGACCGAAAACAAGCAGAGAAAGGAGAAACCATAGGGTGCAGTGGTGACTGTAGTTTAAAATTAAAAAAAAAAATACCTGCCTTAAAATGACAGGGCGGGCCGTGGACTGGATACACCACAAGAGAAATAAATTTATTAGGTAAGCATAAATTATGTTTTCTCTTGTAAGGTGTATCCAGTCCACGGATCATCCATTACTTGTGGGATACCAATACCAAAGCTAAAGTACACGGATGAAGGGAGGGACAAGGCAGGTATTTAAATGGAAGGTACCACTGCCTGTAAGATCTTTCTCCCAAAAATAGCCTCCGAAGAAGCAAAAGTATCAAATTTGTAGAATTTTGAAAAAGTATGAAGCGAAGACCAAGTCGCCGCCTTGCAAATCTGTTCAACAGAAGCCTCATTCTTAAAGGCCCATGTGGAAGCCACAGCTCTAGTAGAATGAGCTGTAATCCTCTCTGGAGGCTGCTGGCCAGCAGTCTCATAGGCTAAGCGGATTATGCTTCTTAGCCAAAAAGAAAGAGAGGTAGCCGAAGCCTTTTGACCTCTCCTCTGTCCAGAGTAGACAACAAACAAAGCAGATGTTTGACGAAAATCTTTAGTAGCTTGTAAATAAAACTTTAAAGCACGAACCAGTTCAGATTGTGTAATAGACGTTCCTTCTTTGAAGAAGGATTGGGACACAAAGATGGAACAACAATCTCTTGATTGATATTCTTATTAGATACCACCTTAGGTAAAAACCCAGGTTTGGTATGCAGGACTACCTTATCCGCATGGAAGATCAGATAAGGAGAATCACATTGTAAAGCAGATAACTCGGAGACTCTACGAGCCGAGGAAATAGCTACAAAAAACAGAACTTTCCAAGATAAAAGTTTGATATCTATGGAATGAAGAGGCTCAAACGGAACTCCTTGAAGAACCTTAAGAACCAGATTTAAGCTCCATGGCGGAGCAACAGGTTTAAACACAGGCTTGATTCTAACTAAAGCCTGAAAGAATGATTGAACATCTGGAACATCTGCCAGACGCTTGTGCAAAAGAATAGACAGGGCAGAAATCTGTCCCTTTAAGGAACTAGCTGACAATCCTTTATCCAAACCTTCTTGGAGAAAGGATAATATCCTGGAAATCCTGACCTTACTCCATGAGTAACCCTTGGATTCACACCAATAAAGATATTTACGCCATATCTTATGGTAAATTTTCCTGGTGACAGGCTTTCGTGCCTGTATTAAGGTATCAATGACTGACTCGGAGAAGCCATGCTTTGATAACATCAAGCGTTCAATCTCCAGGCAGTCAGTCTCAGAGAAATTAGAGTTGGATGATTGAAAGGACCTTGTAGTAGAAGGTCTTGTCTTAACGGCAGAGTCCAAGGTGGAAAGGATGACATGTCCACTAGATCTGCATACCAGGTCCTGCGTGTCCACGCAGGCGCTATCAAGATCACCGATGCTCTCTCCTGCTTGATCTTGGCAATCAGACGAGGGAGCAGAGGAAACGGTTGAAACACATAAGCCAGGTTGAAAGACCAGGGCACTGCTAGAGCATCTATCAGCGTCGCCTTGGGATCCCTGGACCTCGATCCGTAACAAGGAAGCTTGGCGTTCTGGCGAGACACCATGAGATCCATTTCTGGTTTGCCCCAACGAGGAATCAATTGTGCAAACACCTCCGGATGGAGTTCCCACTCCCCCGGATGAAAAGTCTGACAACTTAGAAAATCCACCTCCCAGTTCTCTACACCCGGGATATGGATAGCTGATAGGTGGCAAGAGTGAATCTCTGCCCAGCAAATTATCTTTGAGACTTCTAACATCGCTAGGGAACTCCTTGTTCCCCCTTGATGGTTGATGTAAGCCACAGTCGTGATGTTGTCCGACTGAAATCTGATGAACCTCAGAGTTGCTAACTGAGGCCAAGCGTGAAGAGCATTGAATATCGCTCTCAGTTCCAGAATATTTATTCGAAGGAGTGACTCCTCCTGAGTCCACAATCCCTGAGCCTTCAGGGAGTTCCAGACTGCACCCCAACCTAGAAGGCTGGCATCTGTCGTTACAATTGTCCAATCTGGCCTGCGAAAGGTCATACCTTTGGACAGATGGACCCGAGATAGCCACCAGAGAAGAGAATCCCTGGTCTCTTGATCCAGATTTAGTAGAGGGGACAAATCTGTGTAATCCCCATTCCACTGACTGAGCATGCAGAGTTGCAGCGGTCTGAGATGTAGACGTGCAAACGGCACTATGTCCATTGCCGCTACCATTATGCCGATTACTTCCATGCACTGAGCCACCGAAGGGCGAGGAATGGAATAAAGAACACGGCAGGAATTTAGAAGTTTTGATAACCTGGACTCCGTCAGGTAAATTTTCATTTCTACAGAATCTATCAGAGTCCCTAGGAAGGAAACTCTTGTGAGGGGGGATAGAGAATTCTTTTCCTCGTTCACCTTCCACCCATGCGACCTCAGAAATGCCAACACTATGTCCGTATGAGACTTGGCAATTTGGAAGTTTGAAGCATGAATCAGGATGTCGTTTAAATAAGGGGCCACTGCTATGCCCCGCGGCCTTAGAACCGCCAGAAGTGACCCCAGAACCTTCGCAAAAATTCTTGGGGCTGTAGCTAACCCAAAGGGAAGAGCTACAAACTGGTAATGCCTGTCTAGGAAGGCAAACCTGAGAAACCGATGATGATCTTTGTGTATCGGAATGTGAAGATAAGCATCCTTTAAATCCATTGTAGTCATGTATTGACCCTCCTGGATCATAGGTAGGATGGTACGAATAGTCTCCATCTTGAATGATGTAACTCTGAGGAATTTGTTTAAGATCTTTAGATCCAAAATTGGTCTGAAGGTTCCCTCTTTTTTGGGAACCACAAACAGATTTGAGTAAAATCCCTGTCCCTCCTTTGGAACTGGATGGATCACTCCCATAACTAGGAGGTCTTGTACACAGTGTAAGAATGCCTCTCTCTTTATCTGGTTTGCAGATAATTGTGAAAGGTGAAATATCCCTTTTGGGGGGGAAGCCTTGAAGTCCAGAAGATATCCCTGGGATATAATTTCCAACGCCCAGGGATCCTGGACATCTCTTACCCATGCCTGGGCAAAGAGTGAAAGTCTGCCCCCTACTAGATCCGTTACCGGAATGGGGGCCGTTCCTTCATGCTGTCTTAGAGGCAGCAGCAGGCTTTTTGGCCTGCTTACCTTTGTTCCAGGCCTGGTTAGGTCTCCAGACCGTCTTGGACTGAGCAAAAGTTCCCTCTTGTTTTGCATTAGAGGAAGTTGATGCCGCACTTGCCTTGAAGTTTCGAAAGGCACGAAAATTAGACTGTTTGGCCATTGATTTGGACCTATCCTGAGGAAGGGCATGACCTTTTCCTCCAGTGATATCAGCAATAATCTCCTTCAAACCAGGCCCGAATAGGGTCTGCCCCTTTAAGGGAATGTTAAGCAGCTTAGACTTTGAAGTGACGTCAGCTGACCATGATTTAAGACATAGCGCTCTGCGTGCCTGGATAGTAAAACCAGAATTCTTAGCCGTTAGTTTAGTCAAATGAACAATGGCATCAGAAACAAAATAATTGGCTAGCTTAAGTGCTCTAAGCTTGTCAAGTATGTCATCCAATGGAGTCGCTACCTGTAAAGCCTCTTCCAGAGACACAAACCAGAACGCCGCAGCAGCAGTGACAGGAGCAATGCATACAAGGGGCTGTAGGATAAAACCTTGTTGAATAAACATTTTCTTAAGGTAACCCTCTAACTTTTTATCCATTGGATCTAAGAAAGCACAACTGTCCTCGACAGGGATAGTAGTACGCTTTGCTAGAGAAGAAACTGCTCCCTCCACCTTAGGAACTGTCTGCCATAAGTCCCGTGTGGTGGCGTCTATTGGAAACATTTTTCTAAAAAACATAATTTATGTAAGAACTTACCTGATAAATTCATTTCTTTCATATCAGCAAGAGTCCATGAGCTAGTGACGTATGGGATATACATTCCTACCAGGAGGGGCAAAGTTTCCCAAACCTCAAAATGCCTACAAATACACCCCTCACCACACCCACAAATCAGTTTAACGAATAGCCAAGAAGTGGGGTGATAAGAAAAAAGTGCGAAAGCATAAAAAATAAGGAATTGGGATAATTGTGCTTTATACAAAAAAATCATAACCACCACAAAAAAAGGGTGGGCCTCATGGACTCTTGCTAATATGAAAGAAATGAATTTATCAGGTAAGTTCTTACATAAATTATGTTTTCTTTCATGTAATTAGCAAGAGTCCATGAGCTAGTGACGTATGGGATAATGACTACCCAAGATGTGGATCTTTCCACGCAAGAGTCACTAGAGAGGGAGGGATAAAATAAAGACAGCCAATTCCTGCTGAAAATAATCCACACCCAAAATAAAGTTTAAATGAAAACATAAGCAGAAGATTCAAACTGAAACAGCTGCCTGAAGTACTTTTCTACCAAAAACTGCTTCAGAAGAAGAAAACACATCAAAATGGTAGAATTTAGTAAAAGTATGCAAAGAAGACCAAGTTGCTGCTTTGCAAATCTGATCAACCGAAGCTTCATTCTTAAACGCCCAGGAAGTAGAAACTGACCTAGTCGAATGAGCTGTAATCCTCTGAGGCGGAGTTTTAACCGACTCAACATAGGCATGATGAATTAAAGATTTCAACCAAGATGCCAAAGAAATGGCAGAAGCTTTCTGGCCTTTTCTAGAACCGGAAAAGATGACAAATAGACTAGAAGTCTTTTTCGGAAATTCTTAGTAGCTTCAACATAATATTTCAAAGCTCTAACAACATCCAAAGAATGCAATGATTTCTTAGAATTCTTAGGATTAGGGCATAATGAAGGAACTACAATTTCTCTACTAATGTTGTTGGAATTCACAACCTTAGGTAAAAATTCAAAAGAAGGTCGCAACACTGCCTTATCCTGATGAAAAATCAGAAAAGGAGACTCACAAGAAAGAGCAGACAATTCAGAGACTCTTCTGGCAGAAGAGATGGCCAAAAGGAACAAAACTTTCCAAGAAAGTAATGTAATGTCCAATGAATGCATAGGTTCAAACGGAGGAGCTTGAAGAGCCCCCAGAACCAAATTCAAACTCCAAGGAGGAGAAATTGACTTAATGACAGGTTTTATACGAACCAAGGCTTGTACAAAACAATGAATATCAGGAAGATTAGCAATCTTTCTGTGAAAAAGAACAGAAAGAGCAGAGATTTGACCTTTCAACGAACTTGCGGACAAACCTTTATCTAAACCATCCTGAAGAAACTGTAAAATTCTCGGAATTCTAAAAGAATGCCAGGAAAAATGATGAGAAAGACACCAAGAAATATAAGTCTTCCAGACTCTATAATATATCTCTCTAGATACAGATTTACGAGCCTGTAACATAGTATTAATCACAGAGTCAGAGAAACCTCTTTGACCAAGAATCAAGCGTTCAATCTCCATACCTTTAAATTTAAGGATTTGAGATCCTGATGGAAAAAAGGACCTTGCGACAGAAGGTCTGGTCTTAACGGAAGAGTCCACAGTTGGCAAGAGGCCATCCAGACAAGATCCGCATACCAAAACCTGTGAGGCCATGCTGGAGCTACCAGCAGAACAAACGAGCATTCCTTCAGAATCTTGGAGATTACTCTTGGAAGAAGAACTAGAGGCGGAAAGATATAGGCAGGATGATACTTCCAAGGAAGTGATAATGCATCCACTGCCTCCGCCTGAGGATCCCGGGATCTGGACAGATACCTGGGAAGTTTCTTGTTTAGATGAGAAGCCATCAGATCTATTTCTGGAAGTTCCCACATTTGAACAATCTGAAGAAATACCTCTGGGTGAAGAGACCATTCGCCCGGATGCAACGTTTGGCGACTGAGATAATCCGCTTCCCAATTGTCTATTCCTGGAATATGAACCGCAGAGATTAGACAGGAGCTGGATTCCGCCCAAACCAGAATTCGAGATACTTCTTTCATAGTCAGAGGACTGTGAGTCCCTCCTTGATGATTGATATATGCCACAGTTGTGACATTGTCTGTCTGAAAACAAATGAACGATTCTCTCTTCAGAAGAGGCCAAGACTGAAGAGCTCTGAAAATTGCACGGAGTTCCAAAATATTGATCGGTAATCTCACCTCCTGAGATTCCCAAACCACTTGTGCTGTCAGAGACCCCCACACAGCTCCCCAACCTGTAAGACTGGCATCTGTTGAAATTACAGTCCAGGTCGGAAGAACAAAAGAAGCCCCCTGAACTAAACGATGGTGATCTGTCCACCACGTCAGAGAGTGTCGTACAATCGGTTTTAAAGATATTAATTGAGATATCTTTGTGTAATCCCTGCACCATTGGTTCAGCATACAGAGCTGAAGAGGTCGCATGTGAAAACGAGCAAAGGGGATCGCGTCCGATGCAGCAGTCATAAGACCTAGAATTTCCATGCATAAGGCTACCGAAGGGAATGATTGTGACTGAAGGTTTCGACAAGCTGAAATCAATTTTAGACATGGACACTGAATCTATCTGGAAACCCAAAAAGGTTACCCTTGTCTGAGGAATCAATGAACTTTTTAGTGAATTGATCCTCCAACCATGATTTTGAAGAAACAACAAAAGTCGATTCGTATGAGATTCTGCTAAATGTGAAGACTGAGCAAGTACCAAGATATCGTCCAAATAAGGAAATACCACAATACCCTGTTCTCTGATTACAGATAGAAGGGCACCGAGAACTTTTGTAAAAATTCTTGGAGCTGTTGCTAGGCCAAACGGCAGAGCCACAAACTGGTAATGCTTGTCTAGGAAAGAGAATCTCAGAACGCTGGATGAATCGGAATATGCAGATATGCATCCTGTAAATCTATTGTAGACATATAATGCCCTTGTTGAACAAAAGGCAGGATAGTCCTTACATTTACCATTTTGAATGTTGGTATCCTTACATAACGATTCAATATTTTTAGATCCAGAACTGGTCTGAAGGAATTCTCCTTCTTTGGTACAATGAAGAGATTCGAATAAAACCCCAGCCCCTGTTCCAGAACTGGAACTGGCATAATTACTCCAGCCAACTCTAGATCTGAAACACATTTCAGAAATGCTTGAGCTTTCACTGGGTTTACTGGGACACGGGAAAGAAAGAATCTCTTTGCAGGAGGTCTTATCTTGAAACCAATTCTGTACCCTTCTGAAATAATGTTCTGAATCCAAAGATTGTGATCAGAATTGATCCAAATTTCTTTGAAAAAATGTAATCTGCCCCCTACCAGCTGAGCTGGAATGAGGGCCGCACCTTCATGTGGACTTAGAAGCTGGCTTTGCTTTTCTAGAAGGCTTGGATTTATTCCAGACTGGAGATGGTGTCCAAACTGAAACTGCTCCTGAGGATGAAGGATCAGGCTTTTGTTCTTTGTTGAAACGAAAGGAACGAAAACGATTATTAGCCCTTTTTTTACCCTTAGATTTTTTATCCTGTGGTAAAAAAGTTCCTTTCCCACCAGTAACAGTTGAGATAATAGTATCCAACTGAGAACCAAATAATTTATTACCCTGGAAAGAAAGGGAAAGTAGAGTCGATTTAGAAGACATATCAGCATTCCAAGTTTTAAGCCATAAAAGCTCTTCTAGCTAAAATAGCTAGAGACATAAACCTGACATCAACTCTGATAATATCAAAAATGGCATCACAGATAAAATTATTAGCATGTTGAAGAAGAATAATAATGTTATGAGAATCATGATCTGTTACTTGTTGCGCTAAAGTTTCCAACCAAAAAGTTGAAGCTGCAGCAACATCCGCCAAAGATATAGCAGGTCTAAGAAGATTACCTGAACACAAATAAGCTTTTCTTAGAAAGGATTCAATTTTCCTATCTAAAGGATCCTTAAAGGAAGTACCATCTGCCGTAGGAATAGTAGTACGTTTAGCAAGGGTAAAGATAGCCCCATCAACTTTAGGGATTTTGTCCCAAAACTCTAATCTGTCAGACGGCACAGGATATAATTGCTTAAAACGTTTAGAAGGAGTAAATGAATTACCCAATTTATTCCATTCCCTGGAAATTACTTCAGAAATAGCACTAGGAACAGGAAAAACTTCTGGAATAACTACAGGAGATTTAAAGACCTTATCTAAACGTTTAGATTTAGTATCAAGAGGACCAGAATCCTCAATTTCTAATGCAATTAGGACTTCTTTAAGTAAAGAACGAATAAATTCCATTTTAAATAAATATGAAGATTTATCAGCATCAACCTCTGAAACAGAATCCTCTGAACCAGAAGAATCATTAGAATCAGAATGATGATGTTCATTTAAAAATTCATCTGGATAAAGAGAAGTTTTAAAAGACTTTTTATGTTTACTAGAAGGAGGAATAACAGACATAGCCTTCTTAATAGATTCAGAAACAAAATCTCTTATGTTATCAGGAACACTCTGAACATTAGATGTTGATGGAACTGCAACAGGTAATGGTATTTTACTAAAGGAAATATTTTCTGCATTAACAAGTTTGTCATGACATTTAATACAAACAACAGCTGGAGGAACAGCTACCAAAAGTTTACAGCAGATACACTTAGCTTTGGTAGTTCCAGCACCAGGCAGCGATTTTCCTGAAGTATCTTCTGGCTCAGATGCAACATGAGACATCTTGCAATATGTAAGAGAAAAAACAACATATAAAGCAAAATTGATCAAATTCCTTAAATGACAGTTTCAGGAATGGGAAAAAATGCCAAAGAACAAGCTTCTAGCAACCAGAAGCAATGAAAAATGAGACTTAAATAATGTGGAGACAAAAGCGACGCCCATATTTTTTTAGCGCCAAATAAGACGCCCACATTATTTGGCGCCTAAATGCTTTTGGCGCCAAAAATGACGCCACATCCGGAACGCCAACATTTTTGGCGCAAAAGAACGTCAAAAATGACGCAACTTCCGGCGACACGTATGACGCCGGAAACAGAAAAGATTTTTTGCGCCAAAAAAGTCTGCGCCAAGGAATGTAAATAAGGAATGTTGAACATCCTGAGTCAAGGCAAATAAATGTTTGAATACATATATTTAGAACTTTATAAAAAAAGCGCCCAACCATAGCTTAGAGTGTCACAGAAAATAAGACTTACTTACCCAGGACAATCGTCTACATGTTGTAGAAAGCCAAACCAGTACTGAAACGAAAATCAGCAGAGGTAATGGTATATATATATGAGTATATCGTCGATCTGAAAAGGGAGGTAAGAGATGAATCTCTACGACCGATAACAGAGAAGCTATGAAATAGACCCCGTAGAAGGAGATCATTGCATTCAAATAGGCAATACTCTCCTCACATCCCTCTGACATTCACTGCACGCTGAGAGGAAAACCGGGCTCCAACCTGTTGCGGAGAGCATATCAACGTAGAATCTAGCACAAACTTACTTCACCACCTCCATAGGAGGCAAAGTTTGTAAAACTGATTTGTGGGTGTGGTGAGGGGTGTATTTGTAGGCATTTTGAGGTTTGGGAAACTTTGCCCCTCCTGGTAGGAATGTATATCCCATACGTCACTAGCTCATGGATTCTTGCTAATTACATGAAAGAAATAGGAGGGGGAGAGAACGGCACACCTGGTCTATCCCATTCCTTAGTAATAATTTCTGTAAACCTTTTAGGTATTGGAAAAATATCAGTGCACACCGGCACTGCATAGTATTTATCCAGTCTACACAATTTCTCTGGCACTGCAATTGTATCAGTCATTCAGAGCAGCTAAAACCTCCCTGAGTAAAACGCGGAGGTGTTAAAGCTTAAATATAAATGTAGAGATATCAGAATCAGGTTACATCATCTTCCCTGAGTCAGAAATATCACCCACAGAAAGAAGCTCTCCTTCTTGAGCTTCTGCATATTGTGAGGCAGTATCAGACATAGCTCTTAAAGCGTCAGTATGCTCTGTATTTCGTCTAACTCCAGAGCTATCTCGCTTTCCTCTCAATTCAGGTAGTCTGGCTAATACCGCTGACAGTGTATTATCCATGACTGCCGCCATGTCTTGTAAAGGAAACGCTATGGGCGCCCTAGATGTATTTGGCGCCATTTGAGCGTGAGTCCCTTGAGCGGGAGTCAAAGGATCTGACACGTGGGGAGAGTTAGTTGGCATAACTTCCCCCTCGTCAGATTCCTTTTGTGATACATTTTTTAAAAACAGAATATGATCTTTATTGCTTAAAGTGAAATCAGTACATTTGGTACACATTCTAAGAGGGGGTTCCACCATGGCTTTTAAACATAATGAACAAAGAGTTTCCTCTATGTCAGACATGTTTGTACAGACTAGCAATGAGACTAGCAAGCTTGGAAAACACTTTAAATCAAGTTAACAAGCAAATATAAGAAACGGTACTGTGCCTTTAAGAGAAACAAATTTTGTCAGAATTTGAAAAACAGTGAAAAAAGGCAGTAAATCAAACGAAATTTTTACAGTGTGCATAATAAGCTAACAGAGCATTGCACCCACTTGCAAATGGATGATTAACCCCTTAGTTCAAACCAAACTGCCACAGCCTTCCCCAACAAACGATTTTGGAAAGCCTAAGAGCCCTCTAGAGATGTCCTATAGCATTCAGGGGACTCCTGGAGGAAGCTGGATGTCTCAGTCTGTAAAAGTTACTGCGCAAAAAAGCGCTAAATTAGGCCCCTCCCACTCATAGTAACACAGTGGAAAGCCTCAGGAAACTGTTTCTAGACAAATTTAAGCCAGCCATGTGGAAAAAACTAGGCCCCAATAAAGTTTTATCACCAAAGTATATATAAAAACGTTTAAACATGCCAGCAAACATTTTATATTGTAAATATAAAAGAGTATTACCTCAGAAAGAAAGCATGATACCAGTCGCTATTAAATCACTGTATTCAGGCTTACCTTACATAAATTTGGTATCAGCAGCATTTTCTAGCATTTCACATCTTCTAGAAAAAATCTTAACTGCACATACCTCATAGCAGGATAACCTGCACGCCATTCCCCCGCTGAAGTTATCTCTCTCTTCAGTCATGTGTGAGAACAGCAATGGATCTTAGTTACAACCTGCTAAGATCATAGAAATCACAGGCAGATTCTTCTATTTTTCTGCCTGGAACAAAATAGTACAACTCCGGTAGCATTTAAAAATAATAAACTTTTGATTGAAGCAAAATAACAGCTACATTTCACCACTTTCTCTCTTACTACCTCCATGCTTGTTGAGAGTTGCAAGAGAATGACTGGATATGGCAGTTAGGGGAGGAGCTATATAGACAGCTCTGCTGTGGGTGTCCTCTTGCAACTTCCTGTTGGGAATGAGAATATCCCACAAGTAATGGATGATCCGTGGACTGGATACACCTTACAAGAGAAAATATTTTCCTAAATATGCTTTTCCCAAATATGAAACCGACAGTCTGCAAAAGGAAATATACATAAACCTGACTCATGGCAAATATAAGTACCAAACCATAGCTGAGAGTGTCTTAAGGAATGAAAACATATTTACCAAAAGACACCCATCCACATATAGCAGATAGCCAAACCAGTACTGAAACAGTTATCAGTAGAGGTAATGGAATATGAGAGTAAATAGTCGATCTGAAAAGGGAGGTAGGAGATGAATCTCTGCGACCGATAAGAGAGAACCTTTGAAATAGATCTCCCGTGAGGAAAACCTTTGCATTCAATAGGTGATACTCCCTTCACAACCCTCTGACATTCGCTGTACTCTAAGAGGAATCAGGCTTCAAAATGCTGAGAAGCGCATATCAACGTAGAATCTAAGCACAAACTTACTTCACCACCTCCATAGGAGGCAAAGTTTGTAAAACTGAATTGTGGGTGTGGCGAGGGGTGTATTTATAGGCATTTTGAGGTTTGGGAAACTTTGCCCCTCCTGGTAGGATTGTATATCCCATACGTCACTAGCTCATGGACTCTTGACAATTACATGAAAGAAATAAATATTATACCATGGAGAACTAAAATAGTATCCCACATTAAAGGAGTGTGCCTGACAGAGATAGTGCAAAAAATAAAATAGAAATAGCATAAGAAACTATTTAAAAATGTATCTTAGTTGGTCAAACATTAAAGACTATCCTGTAAATCACCAAGAGGTTCCTCAGAAATATACTCGAGTCACCATAGACTACAGAACATGGAGTGGCGAAAATCTGTCTAATAAATGTGTCCCCTGGCTATGATGTACTCTGTGTATTACTGTGCCTTCTAATAGCCGGTGGGCTATGCGAGTGCAAAGTTTTAAGTATATACTTACCTGAACTGCTCCCACTCTATCATCCTTACTCACAGTAGAAATGACAGCTGCCAGAAGAGAGCTCATCCAGTGCTGTGTATGTCGCAACACAGCATAACTGTAAGGAGTATCTCGATGACCCAGTGGCAGGCTTGTGAATAACTCCATAACCTGCAGTATTTGTGTCACTACCCTAATACTCCAATACCCCCTCAATCTTCTAGTAGCAGCTCACTGAGGGAAAAATGAGCCTCAAAGTGGTCTGAGGACCTCCTCTCAACAAAGAATCTGGAACACCTCAATTCACCACTGCCCTCCTGGCAGGCAAAGATTAGACTGGCTATTCAGAGAGGTGGGAGGGATTGAGTACTCTTGGAAGTTTTGGGAATCTTTGCCTCCTCCTAGTGGCCAGGAGTTGTATTTCCAGGATTAATGGATTGTGGACTCTCACCACTTTATGAAAGAAGGTAACCTTTTAGTTGACATGTATATAAATTGATGTATACTTCCCCTATTTTGTAGTATAAACATACATACACTTTTGTCAAACAAAGAAAAAGCAGAAAATAAATTGAAAAATAGGATTTATTTGACCAGTGCTTTTTTTTTTCTATGGCATCTTTAATGATTCACCCAATCCAGAGAGAATCAATAGTCCAGATTAATTTAAAACACTTTTTCGGCAAGCAACAGTGTCCAGATCTTCTGTTGAAGTGCAGTAGGTCAAGCCCCTGTAAACGTTTCACTCTCGTTCTGAGCAACAGGGTACAGTAATGTATGAAAGCAGCAACAGTGCTGAATTCAAAGGAAATTGACTGATGTTATTAATGAGTGAATAGCCTGTGCCTAACATGTAGGAGAATAGATCAAGTGGTAATATTAGCCCCCAATAATAATACAATTCACTTTTTTCTCATAATTGAAGCAACAAAAGTAAAAATTTAAAAGTTATTCATGTTACTTTTGTTCATTTTTTTCCCATTGAAGTATTATATTTAGGCAAGAGAAGCAAGCTAGCCCCTTTAAAATATTCATTCTTATTAATGGACACCATAAAATATAGTTTATATACAATATAAGTAATGCTATACCAGTCAAAGCTAATTGTTTTCTCCCCCTCTTATGATTATCACTTTTCTCAATCTCTGTGGTACTGTCCCCAGGTCACTGCCACCTAGGATCTGACACGCTTTGGATTGGTAGGGAAATTATGAAAAAATAACCAGTTAACAGCACTTGGGAAAAAAGAGAGACTTACACAGACGCTGTTCTTTTTTTTTGGGGGGGGGGGGTCTATATAATAATACCAGCAAAATTCTTATTTAGCGGTTATCAAAATATATCATCTATATATATTTGTACATGTTGAGGATCATGGAAATGGGAAGAATAAAAACAATTTCAGAACAACAGTCAGAAAGATATAACATAACTGAATATAAAAGAAATACACCCATTGTTGTTGAATAGCCCTGAAATAGGGCAAAAAGCCACTCCCTACACGAAGCATCCAGCCCTCCCACCCAGTTAATGTTTGTCCTTTAACTTATTCTCCCAAACATATACATGATGACTGTGAACAGACGTTAAGATGCAGAATGAAGTCATAGTCTACTAAGGAGTAGTGATTCCCTTTGCTGGGATTTCCAAGCATCAAAAATACAGATGTCTCTGTGACAAGGGCATTAGGTGCTGTCATCGTGAGAAGGGGAGACAGCCGAGTAGTGCATGCAGCAGGAGTTACATAGATTCTATATAAATAACTCTCCCCAGCACAAGAAAAAATATATTTAGAGAGAGAAATGTATATGTGTAAATCTCCCCCCAGAGGCACTTTGTAGGTTATCCAGGGGATTTATAGAGACCCCCAAATTTCACAGTGATGGACAACTTGGGACATCATTATCAAGATTCCATCTCCTCAGTGTCCAGTGGAGGAGGCACAAAGCAGACTACCTCGTCATAAGTCAGACCTGGGAAAAGTATTGTAGACGTAGAATTAGTAATGTGCTTATTAATTACAACCTTCCTTACTGCAGCACTGAACCTGGCCCAAAAACACCCTCCCCCCTAATTCCTCTGTAATTTACACTACAATTACATCAATATTATCCAATACATTTAATATCTACTTTTTTTCTGATGAAAAGGTAGGAGAACATTGTTGTGCAATCCTTCCTTGTACAGAAGTGGTACTAGAATTTTAAAGCTCTGCTTAGGGAAATATGTACAGTTGTGGAGACAGTACTCTAAATGAACAGAAGCATTATACCTCACCTCTGTCTTTGTGTTTTAGTAACGGACAAAATGTTTATATTTCTAAATAACCTACCTATAAAACTCATACTGAGCAAAAAAAAAACATAATTTATGCTTACCTGATAAATTTATTTCTCTTGTAGTGTATCCAGTCCACGGATCATCCATTACTTGTGGGATATTCTCCTTCCCAACAGGAAGTTGCAAGAGGATCACCCACAGCAGAGCTGCTATATAGCTCCTCCCTCACTGCCATATCCAGTCATTCGACCGAAACAAGACGAGAAAGGAGAAACCATAGGGTGCAGTGGTGACTGTAGTTTAATTAAAATTTAGACCTGCCTTAAAAGGACAGGGCGGGCCGTGGACTGGATACACTACAAGAGAAATAAATTTATCAGGTAAGCATAAATTATGTTTTCTCTTGTTAAGTGTATCCAGTCCACGGATCATCCATTACTTGTGGGATACCAAGACCAAAGCTAAAGTACACGGATGATGGGAGGGACAAGGCAGGAACTTAAACGGAAGGAACCACTGCCTGTAGAACCTTTCTCCCAAAAACAGCCTCCGAAGAAGCAAAAGTGTCAAATTTGTAAGATTTTGAAAAGGTGTGAAGCGAAGACCAAGTCGCAGCCTTGCAAATCTATTCAACAGAGGCCTCATTTTTAAAGGCCCAGGTGGAAGCCACAGCTCTAGTAGAATGAGCTGTAATCCTTTCAGGGGGCTGCTGTCCAGCAGTCTCATAGGCTAAGCGTATTATGCTCCGAAGCCAAAAGGAGAGAGAGGTTGTCGAAGATTTTTGACCTCTCCTCTGTCCAGAGTAAACGACAAACAGGGCAGATGTTTGACGAAAATCTTTAGTAGCCTGTAAGTAAAACTTCAAGGCACGGACTATGTCCAGATTATGCAAAAGACGTTCCTTCTTTGAAGAAGGATTAGGACACAATGATGGAACAACAATCTCTTGATTGATATTCCTGTTAGAAACTACCTTAGGTAAAAACCCAGGTTTGGTACGCAGAACTACCTTGTCTGAATGAAAAATCAGATAAGGAGAATCACAATGTAAGGCAGATAACTCAGAGACTCTTCGAGCCGAGGAAATAGCCACCAAAAACAGAACTTTCCAAGATAAAAGTTTAATATCAATGGAATGAAGGGGTTCAAACGGAACTCCCTGAAGAACTTTAAGAACCAAGTTTAAGCTCCACGGGGGAGCAACCGTTTTAAACACAGGCTTAATCCTAACCAAAGCCTGACAAAATGCCTGGACGTCTGGAACTTCTGCCAGACGCTTGTGAAAAAGAATAGACAGAGCAGAGATCTGTCCTTTTAAAGAACTAGCTGATAAGCCTTTGTCCAAACCCTCTTGGAGAAAGGACAATATCCTAGGAATCCTAACCTTACTCCATGAGTAACTCTTGGATTCACACCAATAAAAATATTTACACCATATCTTATGGTAGATTTTCCTGGTGACAGGCTTCCGAGCCTGTATTAAGGTATCAATGACTGACTCGGAGAAGCCACGCTTTGATAGAATCAAGCGTTCAATCTCCATGCAGTCAGTCTCAGAGAAATTAGATTTGGATGATTGAAAGGACCTTGTATTAGAAGGTCCTGCCTCAGAGGCAGAGTCCATGGTGGAAGAGATGCCATGTCCACTAGGTCTGCATACCAGGTCCTGCGTGGCCACGCAGGCGCTATCAGAATCACCGATGCTCTCTCCTGTTTGATTTTGGCAATCAGTCGAGGGAGCAGAGGAAACGGTGGAAACACATAGGCCAGGTTGAAGAACCAAGGAGCTGCTAGAGCATCTATCAGCGTTGCTCCCGGGTCGCAGGACCTGGATCCGTAACAAGGAAGCTTGGCGTTCTGGCGAGACGCCATGAGATCCAGTTCTGGTTTGCCCTAACGATGGACCAGTTGAGCAAACACCTCCGGATGGAGTTCCCACTCCCCCGGATGAAAAGTCTGACGACTTAGAAAATCCGCCTCCCAGTTCTCTACGCCTGGGATGTGGATCGCTGACAGGTGGCAAGAGTGAGACTCTGCCCAGTGAATTATCTTTGAGACTTCTAACATCGCTAGGGAACTCCTGGTTCCCCCTTGATGGTTGATGTAAGCCACAGTCGTGATGTTGTCCGACTGAAATCTGATGAACCTCAGTGTTGCTAACTGAGGCCAAGCTAGAAGAGCATTGAATATTGCTCTTAACTCCAGAATATTTATTGGGAGGAGTTTCTCCTCCTGAGTCCACGATCCCTGAGCCTTCAGGGAGTTCCAGACTGCGCCCCAACCTAGAAGGCTGGCATCTGTTGTTACAATCGTCCAATCTGGCCTGCGAAAGGTCATACCCTTGGACAGATGGACCCGAGAAAGCCACCAGAGAAGAGAATCTCTGGTCTCTTGATCCAGATTTAGTAGAGGGGACAAATCTGAGTAATCCCCATTCCACTGACTTAGCATGCATAATTGCAGCGGTCTGAGATGCAGGTGCGCAAATGGCACTATGTCCATTGCCGCTACCATTAAGCCGATTACTTCCATGCACTGAGCCACTGACGGGCGTGGAATGGAATGAAGGACACGGCAAGCATTTAGAAGTTTTGATAACCTGGACTCCGTCAGGTAAATTTTCATCTCTACAGAATCTATAAGAGTCCCTAGGAAGGAGACTCTTGTGAGTGGTGATAGAGAACTATTTTCTACGTTCACTTTCCACCCATGCGACCCAGAAATGCCAGAACTATCTCTGTATGAGACTTGGCAATTTGAAAGCTTGACGCCTGTATCAGGATGTCGTCTAGATACGGAGCCACCGCTATGCCTCGCGGTCTTAGAACCGCCAGAAGTGAGCCCAGAACCTTTGTAAAAATTCTCGGGGCAGTGGCCAACCCGAAGGGAAGAGCTACAAATTGGTAATGCCTGTCTAGAAAGGCAAACCTTAGGAACCGATGATGATCTTTGTGAATCGGTATGTGAAGGTAGGCATCCTTTAAGTCCACTGTGGTCATGTACTGACCCTCTTGGATCATGGGTAGGATGGTCCGAATAGTTTCCATTTTGAATGATGGAACTCTGAGGAATTTGTTTAAGATCTTTAGATCCAAGATTGGTCTGAAGGTTCCCTCTTTCTTGGAAACCACAAACAGATTTGAATAAAATCCCTGTCCTTGTTCCGTCCGCGGAACTGGATGGATCACTCCCATCTTGCACACAGCTTAGGAATGCCTCTTTCTTTATCTGGTTTGCTGATAACCTTGAAAGATGAAATCTCCCTTGTGGAGGAGAAGCTTTGAAGTCCAGAAGATATCCCTGAGATATGATCTCCAACGCCCATGGATCCTGAACATCTCTTGCCCACGCCTGGGCGAAGAGAGAAAGTCTGCCCCCCACTAGATCCGTTTCCGGATAGGGGGCCGTTCCTTCATGCTGTCTTGGGGGCAGCAGCAGGCTTTCTGGCCTGCTTGCCCTTGTTCCAGGACTGGTTAGGTTTCCAGGCCTGTCTGGAATGAGCAACAGTTCCCTCTTGTTTTGAAGCGGAGGAAGTTGATGCTGCTCCTGCCTTGAAATTTCGAAAGGCACGAAAATTAGACTGTTTGGCCTTTGACTTGGCCCTGTCCTGAGGAAGGGTATGACCCTTGCCTCCAGTAATGTCAGCAATAATTTCCTTCAAGCCAGGCCCGAATAAGGTCTGCCCCTTGAAAGGAATGTTGAGTAATTTAGACTTTGAAGTCACGTCAGCTGACCATGATTTAAGCCATAACGCCCTACGCGCCTGGATGGCGAATCCGGAATTCTTAGACGTTAGTTTAGTCAAATGAACAATGGCATCAGAAACAAATGAGTTAGCTAGCTTAAGCGTTCTAAGCTTGTCAATAATTTCATTCAATGGAGCTGTCTGGATGGCCTCTTCCAGGGCCTCAAACAAGAATGCCGCCGCAGCAGTGACAGGCGCAATGCATGCAAGGGGCTGTAAAATAAAACTTGTTGAATAAACATTTTCTTAAAGTAACCCTCCAATTTTTTATCCATTGGATCTGAAAAAGCACAACTGTCCTCAACCGGGATAGTGGTACGCTTTGCTAAAGTAGAAACTGCTCCCTCCACCTTAGGGACCGTCTGCCCCGTGTAGTGGCGTCTATTGGAAACATTTTTCTAAATATAGGAGGTGGGGTAAAGGGCACACCGGGTCTATCCCACTCCTTGCTAATAATTTCCGTAAGCCTTTTAGGTATAGGAAAAACATCAGTACACACCGGCACTGCATAGTATCTATCCAGCCTACACAATTTCTCTGGAATTGCAACTGTGTTACAGTCATTCAGAGCAGCTAATACCTCCCCAAGCAATACACGGAGGTTCTCAAGCTTAAATTTAAAATTAGAAATCTCTGAATCAGGTTTCCCCGAGTCAGAGATGTCACCCACAAACTGAAGCTCTCCGTCCTCATGTTCTGCATACTGTGACGCAGTATCAGACATGGCTCTAACAGCATTTGCGCGCTCTGTATCTCTCCTAACCCCAGAGCTATCGCGCTTGCCTCTTAATTCAGGCAATCTAGATAATACCTCTGACAGGGTATTATTCATGATTGCAGCCATGTCCTGCAAGGTAATCGCTATGGGCGTCCCTGATATAATTGGCGCCATATTAGCGTGCGTCCCCTGAGCGGGAGGCGAAGGGTCTGACACGTGGGGAGAGTTAGTCGGCATAACTTCCCCCTCGACAGAACCCTCTGGTGATAATTCTTTTATAGATAAAGACTGATCTTTACTGTTTAAGGTGAAATCAATACATTTAGTACACATTCTCCTATGGGGCTCCACCATGGCTTTCAAACATAATGAACAAGTAGGTTACTCTGTGTCAGACATGTTTAAACAGACTAGCAATGAGACTAGCAAGCTTGGAAAACACTTTAAAACAAGTTTACAATCAATATAAAAAACGTTACTGCGCCTTTAAGAAACACAAATTTTCCCAAATTTTGAAATAACAGTGAAAAAATGCAGTTACACTAACAAAATTTTTACAGTGTATGTAATAAGTTAGCAGAGCATTGCACCCACTTGCAAATGGATGATTAACCCCTTAATACCAAAAACGGAATAACAAATGACAAAAAAAATTTTTAAACAGTCACAACAACTGCCACAGCTCTACTGTGGCTTTTTACCTCCCTCAGTACGACTTTTGAAGCCTTTTGAGCCCTTCAGAGAAGTCCTGGATCATGCAGGATGTCTGTGTCTGTAATTTTTGCTGTGCAAAAAAACGCCAAAATAGGCCCCTCCCACTCATATTACAACAGTGGGAAGCCTCAGGGAACTGTTTCTAGGCAAAATTCAAGCCAGCCATGTGGAAAAAACTAGGCCCCAATAAGTTTTATCACCAAACATATGTAAAAAACGATTAAACATGCCAGCAAACGTTTTAAAATACACTTTTATAAGAGTATGTATCTCTATTAATAAGCATTATACCAGTCGCTATCACTGCATTTAAGGCTTTACTTACATTACTTCGGTATCAGCAGCATTTTCTAGCAAATTCCATCCCTAGAAAAATATTTTAACTGCACATACCTTATTACAGGAAAACCTGCACGCTATTCCCCCTCTGAAGTTACCTCACTCCTCAGAATATGTGAGAACAGCAAAGGATCTTAGTTACTTCTGCTAAGATCATAGAAAACGCAGGCAGATTCTTCTTCTAAATACTGCCTGAGATAAACAGTACACTCCGGTACCATTTAAAAATAACAAACTTTTGATTGAAGAAATAAACTAAGTATAAAACACCACAGTCCTCTTACGACCTCCATCTTAGTTGAGAGTTGCAAGAGAATGACTGGATATGGCAGTGAGGGGAGGAGCTATATAGCAGCTCTGCTGTGGGTGATCCTCTTGCAACTTCCTGTTGGGAAGGAGAATATCCCACAAGTAATGGATGATCCGTGGACTGGATACACTTAAGAGAAATAAAGTATTACTTATGCCTTCTATGAAACAGATGAGCAAAGAGAAAAAATAACTTACTCTTCCACTCTTCAATGTCCAGCTCACGGCTCTCAAAGCTCTGGTCATATGGCTCGGCTATGGGTTCATCATCTGGGTCATGATACTGAGCAAAGTAGGCATGGGCAAGGGCTTCAGATGCAGTTATCCGCTTGTCTGTGTCCAAAACTAACATTTTCTCTAGCAGATCAACAGCTATAGAGGCAAAGTAAAAACGTTGATCAAGCATTATAAAAATTGGGATTAATATACTTTTATATTTCTATAAAATGTACTTGTACTTTTGCAACACTGAATGTGATTTATTTAATTAATATTGTGTGATATGATTTTGTTTTGGATTGCATTGGACACAACTTGCACCCAGGTAATTGACCCCTTGTGTAAGTAAGAGTGCAGACCAATAACACACATATTATATAGATAGGAAACTGAAAAGCAAGTCACATAAGTATGAATCAAGGTAGGTGGACCTATGTAACATTACCCAAATAAATTAGACAATAGAAAGTTGTCCAGCCCAGTAATAGAGACAATAGAAATTCAAAAATAGATGGGGAAGGAACAAGATTGCAAATTTGAACAGAAGTGCCAGATAAATTAAATCAAATTTATACCACCCATATTTTGGTAAAGGGATGAAAAATATTGTTTCACCCTCATATCACAAACCTTGTGGATTAGCTCCAAGAAATACATCCTCAAAATTCATCTTAGGCATGTATGGCAGAGATTGGATGTAGTTGCGTGCCTGGGGAAAGTAATCGAGATAACATATTGTAGAGTGAAAAAATAAAGTAACAACAGATAAAAAATTGTATTTTTCAAACTTGAATCTAAAATGTATTTATGTGAATGTATTTGTTACCTCCTAAAGCTCATGGCAATTGGTATAATACTCTTGTTATTAAATGAAGATATAAGAAACCTTATTAGATTATTCTGTGCATCAGAATATTATTTTCTCTGTTATATTCATGAAGTTTGAAGCCCACAGCTGTAAAATGGTATTAATGATTCTGTGGTACATGATGTGCAAGTCAAAATTACGTTTTTATAATTCAGAGAGCATGTACAATTTTACAAATATTTCCAATTAACTTCTGTAATTCTAAAATTGACCTCTTTACCTGGGTCTTCTTGGGTGATACTATTTTGCTTTGTTCCACAAGAGCATATCTCAGGAGCATGCATGTTTCTTGAGCACTTTTTGAAGAATAAAGTTACAAATATTGTAGCAAACACTGCTGCCATATAATGCTCAAGACACAAACATTCCAGAGTCAACCTCAGTATACTTTTAAGGAAAGGATACCAAGACAAATGTAACATTTGTGAAGTAAATTGTATTTTTTTCTCTGAATCATGAAAAGCTTAAAGGGATAGTCTAGTCAAAATTAAACTTTAATGATTTAGATAGAGCTTGCAATTTTAAGCAACTTTCTAATTAAGTCTCATTGTTTTTCTTCGTTCTCTTGCTATCTTTATTTAAAAAAAGCTGGAATGTAAGCTTAGGAGCAGGCACATTTTTGGTTCAGCACCTTGGTAGCGCCTGCTGATTGGCGTCTAAATGTAGCCATCAGCTAGCGCTACCCAGGTGCTTAACCTAAAATGGTCCCGCTCATAAGCTTACATTCAGCTTTTTTAAATAATGATAGCAAGAGAGCAAAATAAAATTGATAATAGGAATAAATTAGAAAGTTGCTTAAAATTGCATGCTCTATCTGAATCATGAAATTTTATTTTTGACTAGACTATCCCTTTAACTTAGGCCCCTTTAAGGACTTTAAGATTACGGTTTGGATTTCCGTGAAGAGTTATTATACAGAAGTATATTTATTGCTAGATTTTGTTGTAAAAACACAGGGAAATAAAAAACTGAGACAGCTTCCCCTTGAGATAGAGCTGCCTTCAAAATGATTGGACAGGAGCCTGAGACATTCACACACAAAGTAAAAGGCTGCATATATTTTACCATTAAAAGTGATGGTTTTGGCAAATACAGAAAAATTGCGTAGTAATGCAAACATTTTTAATAAAAAACGAGGTAGTTTAAACTTTCAACTTGCATTACTTCAAAGACATATCTGGCCCCTTTTGATAGCACTATCCACAATGTGGAGAAATTCTGACAATATTCCTTTATAGCTATTAGACGTTGCAGATTTTTTACTTGATAAAGATCAATATTGTACTTACATCTGACCAAGTATGACTAGAAGTTGTTTTGTGATTTTGTTTTAAACAATTTCTATCCATTGTGTGGAGATTCCCTACATTAGTTAGACTAATATATAAAATATGCATAAAAAGAACTGGGTTAAATAAAGAGGCTGTTCCTATGTGGTAATTCGCCATAGAAAAAGCTACTGAGCTATTGTTCATTCCTGGTAGAGCACTTCTCTCTTTGTACGCATTTGAATTATGACCCTGGGGAGGTCTCCCTAAGGGTGATGGGGGAAAGCAGACGTGGACTCCTTGCCCAGTGTGTTTTTAGAGAAA
This sequence comes from Bombina bombina, assembly GCF_027579735.1. NCBI lineage: Eukaryota > Metazoa > Chordata > Amphibia > Anura > Bombinatoridae > Bombina > Bombina bombina. Next base: position 480,533,792 of record NC_069501.1, read on the forward strand.
TATGGCTGCACCTCACTGACGAGGCCCATAGGAAGTCAAAACAATTGTCTGGGGTTGTCATGTTCCTTGTTCAAAAAAGAATTCCCTGTTTTTTTCGGGGCTGGACTGACCTTACTTGGTGGGATAAAGACTAATATACTTCAGGAACGTTTTCGTTGGTGAAAAGCAGAACTGGGCTAAAAGAAGCTACTCCTAGGTGGTGACTTGCCATAATTATGATAGTCCATAGGGCTCCATAACATGTGGGATTAATAACCAAGCAGATAATCCATGTTACAGAATGGGTAAGACAATTTTCTGGCAGTTCCTATTTATCAGGCACAGCAGCCTGAAGGACTTTCCTTCCAAAAGCTGCTTGCGAAGAAGGAAAAACAGCAAAGAGGTAAAGTTTTGAAAAGGTATGCAGAGAAGACCATGTTGCAGCTTTGCAAATCTGCACTAAAGAATAATCATTTTTTAAAACCTAGGAATTTGCAACTTTACCTGTTTGAGCTAAGAGGCCAAATCTACAGTAGTAGCCTTCTGCTCTTTACGAGTCCCAGGGTACAAAACAAACAAGCTGGAAGATTGTCTCAACTCCTTAGTAGCTTGAAGATAAAATTTCAATGCTCTGACTACATCAAGATAATGTATAAATTGCTCATTACAATTAGCAGGATATGGACACAAAGAAAGAATAACATTCTCCTGGTTGATATTTTCCAAAGAAACCACCTTGGGAAGAAAATCATATTTAGTATGAAGTACTGCTATATCTTTGTGAAAAACTAAAAATGGAGAATCACAGGATAAAGCTGACAACTTAGAAATTCTCCTAGCTGAGGAGATTGCCAACAAGAACACCTTCCAAGATAAAATCAATAGACTGCATCAGTTCGAAGGGAGGACCCTGCAGAACAGAAATAACTCAATTCTAATTCCAGGGCGGATAAATAGGGCTCAAAAATGGCCTAATTCTTACTACCACCCGGACAAAAAAGTCTGACTGTCAAGAAGTTTAGATAACTCTTATGAAAGAGAACAGATAAAGGAGAAACTGAAGATATCTAGGAATCCTAAAGAAATACCAAGAAAATCCTCTAAAGAACAACATTCAAAGTATGCCTTCCAAATTTTGTGATAATTGTTTTGGGTTACAAGTCAGAGAGTCAATAACAGAATGAGAGAACCCTCTATGTCTAGGCGTTCAACCTCCATGCCATTAAACAGAGATTTGACATCCTGGTGGAAGAGAGGCCCTTGAGACAACAGATTTTGTCTTAGAGGAAAAAGTCATTGAGTAGAAGAGGACATCTGCACTAGATCCATAATACCATGTTCTGCAGGGCCAGGCTGGAGCAATCAAGATGACTAATGCTGACCCCTGTTTGTTTAGCGCAATGAGGAAACGGGTACATTCAATGAAAATTCCATGGACACATCAAGGCATATATATCATTTGAGCCTTTGCATCTCTTGATCTTTCACAATAAATTTGAAGTTTTTGGTTTAAATTAAAGGCCACCAGATCTATGTCCGGTAGACCCCATTTGATCACTAATTGATCGTAAATGTCCTGATGAAGAGACCATTCTCCTAGATGTACCGACTGACAACTGAAGTAATCCGTTTCCCAATTGTTCACACCTGGAATTAAACTGTTGACAGGGAGCATTGATTCCTCTCTGCCCAAGACAGAATCTGGGACAGTTCCTGCATAGCCAGTGGACCCTGGATACCTCTAGAATCTTAGTAGGAGCTTTGAAAACAAAATGTAACTGATTTAACAGGCTTGTTTTCTGCAGGTTTTTCCTCTGAAATATCCAGAGATCTCAGTACCTCATGCAACAAGGTGAGGATATGCTCCACTTTAAATCTGAAAGCATTTTCAAATTCAGCGTTGGGAACCAGGTCCTGTCCACCAGATGACACTTCCCAATGTGAACTGGGTTATTTGTAATCCTCAGTGCTCTAAAGCAGTACAGGAATTTAATGATGAGGGGAAACAGTTTGCATGTTCACAACAAGGGTGTGAGGTAAATCCCCAGATTTGCATTTATGCTTATTTGGCTTGGGAATAGCCACTAAATGTTCTGCCATAGACCTGTGTAAATAAAAATTAAATTCAGGACTAAATTCATTCGAGGCTTCCTGAGTAATATATACAGGAACAGGAAATAATTCCTTAGTTGATGGACCTGGCATACTGGAACAGATTTGCAAAACAGACATAAAAATTTACAGGGAGAGATATCAGTAGAACACTCTTCTAAAGGATTTGACATAGTTTCAGTGGGGACAGATTTACTGAGCTCCATTATGTGCAAATATACAGATATAGTTGAGTATGAACATGCACACATATACTGGTAAATAGAAATGGTAGAGATCCTGTGCCAATTTACACCCCTAACACCTGTAAATAGTTTAAAGGGTAAGCAAACACCTAGGTCCTGTATTAAATAGAGTGACAAAATAACCTCAAGTGACCCGCTGGCAGCTCCTGCATGGGTACTCACACCCCTCCAGTGACAAGAGACCATATCAGGATGATTTTAGTTGAAAAAAGGTAGGCAGATGCATAGAAGATCTTTTCCTCCCTAGCTGCAGCTCCGGAATGTGAAGAGAGAAAGAGCGGCAAGCTAAGGAGGCAGGGCTAATGCCAGTAATACTGCCAGTACCTCAGAGAAGCTGGAAATCAAAAAACTGCCAAAAATAAAGTTTACAGTAAAAACTCACTAAACATACCCCACAAATATTCCCAGTGTGATGGAAATACAAACCGGATACTCAGTGAGGGAACCGCTGATTGCTCTTAAAGGGCCATACTCCTATTAAAAAAAATCCCAAAAAATGAGGGTCCCAGGGCTGCCAATGGGTCCAAAAAGGGTGCCACTGGCCTTAGAATGCCCTCCTATGTGAAATAGTGCAGTTATATTTCTTTTTCAGGCAACAAAGTTTGTCAGTCGGAGAGCAGGCTAAGTTCTGTGGCTATCCGGCACCTGTATCAGAGTACCTTCTGAAAGCCTGTGGGCTGTCTGTGCTGTTGTAAGTGGCTTAACTGAAGTAGCACCCCTCCACTGGCTTACCAGTCACCAAACTGCAGTAGTATCCAGTAGAGAGCACATTCAGTGCTTACTCAAGTATAGCAGAGGATTTTTAAGGAAATACTGTTAAGTGATGTGGCCCTGCAACACCTGAGAGTAGTTATGGCTGAAATCCCTAGGGAGATACTGTGCACATAACGGTGTATTCATATGCCCCTGTATCATTCAGCTTGCTGGAAATCTCTTTTGTGAATTATATGTCCCAGGGTAAAGGGTCTCAACATTGATCTGAGCTCCCAAACCATCCATAAGCAAGTAGCTGTAACATAGCAAGTAGCTGTAACATCTCTATTCTCAACCTTCTCCTGGAGGCCAAGAACAAAATTGAAGAGAGATGGGGGGGATATAAGCTCTTAAAGTAGTATAAATAGTGGTGAAGTGAGGGCGCTATTTGTAGCTGAAGGAATAATTAGATGAAGTATACTCTAGATCAGTGGTTCTCAACCAAAGTGATCTCAAGGCCCGGTAAATTTTAGCTGGACATGTCCAGGGCCCGGTAGATAGATTATATATATATATATATATATATATATATATATATATATATATATATATATATAGTAGGCAGCAGGGATTTGCCCTATCAGTAACTAAGCAGTTCATTGTGGGTTTAGAGGGGGCCCTGGAGTGTGGAGGGTCTGTCGCTGTGAGAGCCATGGAGTGTGAGGTCTGGCCCTGGAGGCCCTTTCTTTGGCCCTTAATGTTGGGGGTCCTGGCTCTGGAGGTTGATGGGCCTGTTGGGATTAGGGCAGGGAGGCTACCATGTTCATTTGCATAAATTTGAATACATTTGGGTCAGTGTGAGACAGTTTTCCTGGGGCCTTGATTGGTCTCAGTCTGCCCCTGGTGTGCAGTGGTGTAAGAGTGTGCAGTGGGGGCATGACAGGTCAGGGCCCACCAGCAGGGCTATCACAGCCCGGTACTGGGCCACGGCCTGGCTGTTGAGAAACCAGGCTCTAGATACTAGTTATATGTGAGCTTTCTAAATTTTACAAAGCAAAGAGTATGTTAATAATGTATCTAGTTTTGCTTATTAGCCGTATAAGGTGCAAAGTGCTATACACAATACATGTGTGAATCCTCTGATTAGTAATAACAAAAATTTCTAATTAATTGATAGGCATCAACAAAGAAGCTAAAAAGGTATCAGTCAAGCTGTTAAAAGAACCGCAACCACAAAGTAAATAAGGTAACTCTAACCGAAGGTGCATTATATAAACTTTTTTACTCTGGACAGTGTTACGTGTTAATACGTTACATTATAACTGCGTGCATAGCACTAAGTGCAGTTTTTTCACAAAGTATCAACTTGAAATTTTGCATCTTATTGAACTTTTATTACGGCTTGTCCTCAGTTGGTGAAAATCGCCACAAATAATTATTGACATCCTACATTGGGGCCACTGTGAGATATACTTGCGTGCTTACAATTATATACATCCGATGTGTCTATTGAGTTTAATACATGGATATATCACTAAGATTACTGTTTTTTCTGGGAGACGTCCTACAGCCTATGAGGTTATTGATTTATACTATTGGATTCTTAATTTTTAATAAAATATATTAACTTGTATACATATCTTATAGTTGGTCCTTTTATATATATCTCTGCTTATAATAAATGGATTTTATTAATCAATTCTTTAGATTTTAATACTAGATCTATTATATTTTACACATTGCACTAACTACATAAATTGAATAATACATTGTTATTATATAACCCTAGATCAATACATGCACATTGTATTTTTGAATAACCCATTGCACTTTTTATGACACTTAAGTTTTACACAACTTTTTTTCTCTTTTTATCTACTATTAATTAGAAATTTTTGTTATTACTAATCAGAGGATTCACACATGTATTGTGTATAGCACTTTGCACCTTATACGGCTAATAAGCAAAACTAGATAAATTATTAACATACTCTTTGCTTTGTAAAATTTAGAAAGCTCACATATAACTAGTATCTAGAGTATACTTCATCTAATTATTCCTTCAGCGCCCTCACTTCACCACTATTTATACTACTTTAAGACTTTGAAAAGACTGAAGGATCTTTTTCTTTCAGTGAGGTGTTTGGAATCTTCATAGTTCCAGCGCTCTACTTATTCACACTTTCACACACGGATATATGTTCTTGGCCTCCTCCTAGTGGCAGAATCATATCCCAGATATTATGGAGCCCTATGGACTATCATCATTATAGGAAAGAAAAAAATATAACATTAGAAATTGCAGCATCATATTGCTACTTTTAATGTGGCCTTTCCCTATATGAATGCAAGCAGACAAATGGTTAAACTAAGCACGTGAACCCTGGCCAGTTAATTCATGTTGCTGAACAGGGGAGCACCATAATGCTCCTAAACCTTCTTGTCATAATATTGTGCAAGTAGGTTATGCTATTTTAAATTTCAGTTTTTCCAGTAAAGCATTAAGAATTATGGTTCCTTGGCTTGACAACTTTCTTCACCCAATAATTTAGATTAATAACTTGCTTCCATGAATATAGTCATACTAATAATATCGACAATTACATCCTTTAATACAATAACAGTTATAAACATACATCATACAGGACCTGAAGCACATAAAAAAAAAAATCTTAACATGATTACTTATTGAAAGAGATCATAATAGGCTTACACAAATTGGTAACAGCTAGTTTGGCACACCTGCATTTTCCATGTCTTACAAGACAGTTTCTAAATTATGAATGCTATAGTAGATTCAATATTCTAAAGACTTTATTTTAAACAACCAAAACTTAAAAAAAAATTTTTTAAGAAGGAAACTCTTATTTATTCCTAAAATTTGGAAAGAATAAAGAAACCATAATCTCAAGATAAGTATTCCCAGAAGAAAATCATTCTCAGCAGAAATGAAGATAAGAGTTCTAAAAAACATAATCTTGATGAAAAATCAGGTAAGGTGAGACCCACAAAAGAACACCCAGCTCAGACATAACTAAATCTAAACAAGTCTACCAGTTTAATTAAATTAAATTAAAAGTGAAACATTTTCAAAATATATTTTGAATACAGATTCCACAAAGGGTAGGTCTGGAGAATTAAAAATAGATAACAGACGGATGGGATCTTTAAAGAGAGGGCAATTGTTTTTCCAGTGCTTGTACGAATACCATATCCTAAGAATATATGGTTAAAGTCTCTGGAAAACAAATGAAAGAAATCATAACTTCAGGGAACTAAAGGGCAAAATAAAGATTACTAGATTTTGAAGAATATTCCAAAGAAATATTCTAAAGAAAATGACAGCCTTCGCAGAAGTTGTCTGTTACAGGTTTATTGACCTTCAGAAACATAGGAGTTAATTTAGCTGATAAATCAATACTCTTAAAAACCAAACATTTAGTAAGCAAGCAGAACTTTAGTTCTAGGTAAAGGAATAAAGCCTGAGATAGAAGATTGTGAATCTGATGGGAATTTAAATTCCCTCCTGCCAGAAGAATTAGTTTGAAGAACCATGTTCTCTTGGGCCAAGTCGACTCCAAAATAATCACATTCTACTTGTCCAGCATGATTCTTCTGCAGGTGCAAAACAATTGAAAGAAAAACTGATCCTTTGAGGAGTTACCATTGTGTCCATATCATGATAATTTTTGCTTCCTGTGCATTACGTGGCAACCTTCCTGTCTTTATTTGATGCCATCTATTTTCAGGAAATCCCCATTCCAGTAAATTAAAAACAAAATTCTTGAGGGGAGACAAGTCCACAGAGTGATCCTTCTGACAACTCAGGAATATGTCTGGTGTTCAAATGGCTTAGTAATTAAATTTCCTAAGAAGAATATTTGCTCATTTGAAGATACCTGTAGCCTCCTGCAAGTTTGCTATGGACAACCCCTAACATTTGATATATGCTACCAAAGTCACGTTATCTAATACAATAAAACACAACATTGATAGAGAAGTGGTCACCGGGCCCTAACAGGTAGAAACTGGTCTAGGTTCAAACACATTTACAGGAGGGTAGGATTTTAAAAGGAGCAACAAACACAAATACTGCAGAAAAAAGATTCTACAGGAGTACCTGTGCCTTGTCAATCAATAACTGAGGAAGATCATCACCTGAAGAGGAAGACAGAAATCTTAGCCAAGTCTAGGCAATCACAATTGCAGAGAAACAAAAGGGAGCAGCTGCAATGAATCTTTAAAGGGACATTGTACACTAGATTTTTCTTTGCATACATGTTTTGTAGATGATCCATTTATATAGCCCATCTGGGAGTGTTTTTTGTAACTATGAATAGTTTTGATTATTTTTTAATAACATTGTGCTGATTTTCAGACTCCTAACCAAGTCCCAAAGTTTTAGATGTATATTGATGACTAGAGATTCAAGCTTGCTCTACTTTGTCTAATGTGTATTTTCATATGCAGGGTAGGGGGGAGGAGGGGAGTGTGGGCTTATCCTGATTTCCCAGCATCTTTCAGTGGGTGTCCCAGCCTAACCTCATCAATAGTGCTATACCCAGAGCTTCTAAGGAAGTTTTTAAAAGGTTTTATACTAGATTTTCATATCAGTATCTGTATATATTCTTCTTTATAGTAGTGTCTATTACGTGCAGTTATATGAAAATTGGTGTATACTGTCCCTTTAAGGACAGGTTAGTATGCAGAATAAACTCCCAGAAATACTCTCCTGTTCAACGTGGACAGTTACCAACAAAAACTCTGAAGTAGAGTGGCAGGCTGCCTCCTTTTGATTTAGCGTTCGCCAGAGTTTTATCCAGAGAAGCCCTGTAACTGGATTGTTGATAAATACTAGCAAATACATTGGTAAACAAATGCACAGTTATGAAAAGATTAAAAGGAAAGGCTAAAAACTGGAAACAAAAAAGTTTCAAAGTAAATCGGAGAAACCTAAGATGATTTAGATGGGTAAAGACGAGGAAGTCATCTTTCACTTTTATAATAGTAAAGAATTGACATTACTTTAGAACAAGAAAAACTGAATAGCAAGCTGAAATTGTGATTAACTAAAAGGTTAGAATAGAACTAAGAGAAAAACAATGCCAAGATCCGGTGTTAAAGAACTGAGCGCCCCGCCCAACCACACCTTTCACAATAGCCAGAAGAAGATTGTGAAAAATAAAGATTCCTTTAGTTAAAAGCCTGATAAACCCCTATGTAATGATCATAGGAAACAATACTGTTTAATTGAGAGTCTGATTAGAATGAAAGCATATGTCTTGGAAAGTTACACCTCTACCTAGGGAAAGAGGCAGAACAGAAATGGCTTCAACTTCATGCTTCCCTGTGCTTCCTTATGTCACCATATTCAATGTTTTGGGACTATATTTCAGTTGAGCTTTCCACTATCTGCATTTGGCATACTCTTTATTTGGACAAAGGAAATACTTTCACTATTTGTAAATAATGGATTCCAATTCAGAACCAAATATAACTTTCATTTAAAAGGGAATGTCTAGAAACAAATATAGCTCTTAACTGTTGTCCAGAATTTGATCTGTAGGGCTTGAGAAATTCTACTCTAACCAGTTGACCAGTCTGCTAAGTCACAGCCTTGGATTGCCTCAGGTTGTATGGTGGGAACATATGAGTCAACATCATTCAGCCATATTATTTTTAGTGTGCCAAGGTTCTGAGGTACCTCCTTACAAGCTTTTATTAATGTTGGTCTTTATCTCTGCAGGTTTTTGTTAGCTCTCTCTCCATGTGTGTCTTGTTCTATATATGATGATCTCCTTAAACAAAGCTTTACTTGATGATAGGATACCCTGCAAACTTACCTAAAGGGGTGATTGTATGCATCAAAGTTCTTGCACAAAGCCTGGAGTGTAAATAACAACTCAGCAATCTTAACCAATGAATTACTTACAAAGCTGCTTTCCTCTCACTGGCTACATATCTCACATACAAAGTAGGGTAATGTCCCTAGAGAATGGTCTTTTTAAATCAGTGATTAACTATAACCTCATAAGTTTAAAGCATAGGGCACGTAGCATGTATATTTATATAATTTCTGCGTTACATTTTTCCTTAGGCGCTGAATATAATTTGTCCAAGAGAGGATAAGGAATATTTTTTTTGTCAAAACATAAAAAGCAAAATTTTTTTCTTCTAAAACTGCTCCATTATTGAACATATACCATGAACAATTTATATAAAGAGGGAACATTTGTAAGAGCCAGGTTGGGATGAACTTCACTTATAAAAGCTTATACTAAACTACAGCCTCACCAAGGGACAGAAATCAAACCCTAAAGAGGGGAGCACTGTGGGGCACTTATGCTTCAAATAATAACATCACATTATATCCATACAAAATGAAGGCAAAGCTATCTAATTTCTCGTGTTGCACCAGGAAAACAAAACCGCTATGTTTTTTGCTATGAACATAGTTTTTTTTTACTATGTCAGCAGCACTCATAGATGTTGGGGGGAAAATACTAGAGCTTTTTTGTAAACAAGTGTGTATTACCATGTGAAGACCAAATCTAGTGGTATTAAAAAAAGTCCAATGGAAAATACCCCTGCCCCCAGTACAAAAAAATAAATAAAAAATAAATAAAATAAAAATCTTTAATTGTACAAAGAGGTAAAACAACAAAAAGACTGACTGATTCTAACATGCAGTTAACATGCACATTAGGACGGGTCCCATCTCATGCAAGTTAATAAGGGTTTATTCAGGGCTGTAATTGACCCTTATGATTGAACCAGAAGTAAAAGAAAAATATGCCAATAAAGGGAGCTTATAATTTGGAAGTGGGAAAAGTTATTGAAGGGGATACCCTAAATATAAATAACAAAGCTGATGTTAAGAAATGAATGACCATACAATAATTGTGAGAAATACAACTGATGAATATGAATAATTTAGGGTAACAGGGTTTCCCTGCCCTCCCCCAAATCCTGCCCTCTCACCTCGTGGCTGGGCATCCTGTTAATGAGATAAGAGGGAGGTGTTCCAGTCAGGCGCATGATCTGCTGCAGCTGATTAATATCTTTGTAGCCTTGTCAAGGGCTTTTGTTAACAACACAGTGCGGATGCAGATAAGCTCTTAAATCAATAACGCACATATTGACACACAAGCTTTAATCAACAACACGTGACATAGCATGCACTCAAAAGGTATTATCATGCAAATTCTTTCATTATTGCAAAAAGTTTCTAGGCTTCTATGACAAAAGGGAATACTAGATGAGTAATGATCACTAAGACAAAGTAATTTGCATTTGCTAATTTATAATAATAAACACATTAACATTCATATTCAAGTAAATCATGTTAAAGTCATAAAAACAGATGTCATGCTTTTATTCATATTGGAAGGGCTGAACATGCACAGATTACAGATTAAAAGTGCAGGGATCAAGTTAGTTTAGAGGAACAGCTCTCAAGATTGACATATTAAGAAAGCCTAAGAAGGAAAAAAGTTATACATGTGTATAACCTGCAAGTATAGCAAAATCATCATTTAATCAGCACTATAATGGTCAGAGAAACTCATTACCATAGGATGCCCATATATGTGTACTGTACAGTACTGCATCTTAAAATGATGGTAAAGAATAACGTTCATAAACAATGCTTATGAACTATGTTTTTTTACAATAACTTTCTGTTCAATCGAAATTTCAATGATAAAGCCTATTTTTTCAACCAACATGTACAAGTCATTTGTTTTCCTGTTCTTATTGAGATTGCACACAAACCCCAAATAAAAAAGATTTTAAAGGGTCATGAGTCCCCATTTTTTTCTTTCATGATGCAGAGTATGCTATTTTAAACAATGTCCCAGTTTACTTCTGTTTTCTGCTTTGCTTTGTTCTCTTGGAAAACTTTTTGTTGAAAAGCATACATAGGCTATGTTCTGCTGATTAGTGGCTCCATATATATGCCACTTGTTATTGGCTCACCCGACGTGTTCAGCTAGATTCCAGTAGTACATTGCTGCTTCTTCAACAAAGGATATCAAAAGACTGAAGCAAATGTGATAATGGCAGTACAATGGAAAGTTGCACGCTACAATTATATAGCCTGTCTAAATCATTAAATATTTTTTGGGGGGTTTAGGTTCCATTAAAGGGGTATGAAACCCCAAATTTTTCTTTAATTATTCGGATAGAAAATACAATTTTTAATTTAATTTGTTCTCCTGGTAGAGCACTTCTTTCTTCGTATGCAAATTAATATGACCCTAGGGAGGTCTCCCTATGGGTGATGGGGGAAACCCAGACGTGGACTCCTTGCCCTGTGTGCTTAGAGGAATGTGGCTGCACCTCACGGACGAGGCCCATAGGAGGCCAAAACGATCGTCTGGGGTTGTCATGTTCCTTGTTCAGTGGAATATTGCCTGGTATTTCGGGGCTGGACTGACCTTACTTGGAGGGATCAGACTGATATACTACAGGAAAGTTTTCTGAAACAACTGATAAGAGCGTCAAGAAAGCCCACACTTAAAAAGCAAAGACTACATATATAGCACTCACGGGGTTGTCATAAGTGTAACTGTCATGCAAATGGGTCACTTTATATACCAGACAACTTTAAATGCAAGTTAGAGTCTTGGATATGTTCATATGACTGTGAACAATTAAAATATAACTTTCATTATAAATACATAATAAAATAGAAAAAACTGAGTTCAAAACGCTCTTAGGAGCCTATCATAGTGGCAATATTGGGTATTGAAAAATCAAGATGGAGGAGACTACTATGGTGGGTTGAGGAGGAGTGCCTGTGGTTGAAAGAACAACAACTCAGACGGTTTGTCATAAACTAGATGTTTGGTACAATAGCCATTAAATGTAATAAACTATCCTAATCTTGGCACTCACTAAATTGAGGAAGAGACCATAAGGAATATTAAAGGTACTAAGCACAATAGGTAAAAAATTGCATAATGTGAATTGAACCACTTGTGGTGGTATTATTTAGCAAGTTGTATTATTAACATTCCCCCGTTTGAAAATAGTACTGATTTTAACAGTTATCCACGATAACCCTGCAAATGAGTTCAGTTGAAATTATTCAGAGGTACATATTATGGCTAGTTATATCGGTAAGTCTCTATGTTATTTAGACTCAAATGTCAGGTGATACTAACCTGGTTGATCAACAAGGGTGTTTGATTATGAGCGTTAGTTTGCTACATAAAGGTAACACCTATGGAAAACAATTAAAGTACCAGTGCTTTATTTTATCAAATTTAACATGTGATGGATAAGCTTGGGTGTGCGTACAAAACTTACAGTACCAACTTACATATGCATAAACAATGTTGTAAACACTTGGGAAAATACCGCTGAATATTGTAGGTAGCCTACCAGTAATGAGTATATTAGTTATTAGCACCCTTTGAAAAAGCCGGTTAGGCGAAACATGTTAAAGACGTTAGGGTAATGGTGAGGAGTCCTAGGAGCTCCTGTATTTTTAGATTGCCTAAGGCTGCCTTTGGTCATAGTTGTCAATGGGTCCTAGAAGTGTAATATTGAATTGAGACTCAAAGGTGGGATTATGGGGAGAAGGAATACTTAAGGAGATTGTCATTTAAAAGCAGTTGATAAGCCTTGCCTGTTGCCGCACGGCAGTTAAACGCGGCTAATATTTGGAATTACACATATATAGAATGTCATCTTCACTCTCATAACATCGGTTACCATAAATTACAGTAGAACGAAATACTGAAAGCCCTCTTATTACTTTATGTGGCATAATAGTAACTAAGATTTATTTCAACAGTAACCGTTCTGGTAAAGTACATATTTTGACATAACTGGTCTATATATAGCTTTTTAACATATTGGAAAAGAGAGATTGTAAACACCACTGTTCTCCTTTTAGAAGTCTTTAGTTACTACCATTCAGCTGCTTATATTATATACCGACGCAAAATCTAAGTGGCGATAATAACTAATATACTCATTACTGGTAGGCTACCTACAATATTCAGCTGTATTTTCCCAAGTGTTTAGAACATTGTTTATGCATATGTAAGTTGGTACTGTAAGTTTTGTACGCACAGCAAAGCTTATCCACCACAGTAAGATGTTAAATTTGTAAAACAATTAAAGTACCAGTGCATTAGTTTGTCAAATATAGAAGCCCTTTTTGAACCATTGGTGTTACCTTTATGTAGCAAACGAACGCTCATAATCAAACACCCTTGTTGATCAACCAGGTTAGTATCAGCTGACATTTGAGTCTAAATAACACAGGGACTTACCATTATAACTAGCCATAATATGGCATAATATGTACCTCTGAATAATTTCAACTTAACTTATTTGCAGGGTTATCGTGGATAACTGTTAAAATCAGTACTAACTGTTTTCAAACGGGGTAATGTTACTAATACAACTTGCTAAATAAGAACACCACAAGTGGTTCAATTCACATTATACAATTTTTTACCTATTGTGCTTAGTACCTTTAATATTCTTTATGGTCTCTTCCTCATTTTAGTGAGTGCCAAGATTAGGATAGTCTATTACATTTAATGGCTATTGTACCAAATATCTAGTTTATGACAAACCGTCTGAGTTGTTATTCTTTCAACCACAGGCACTCCTTCTCAACCCACCATAGAAGTCTCCTCCATCGTGATTTTTCAATACCCAATAGAACCACTATGATAGGCTCCTAAAAGCGTTTTTAACTCAGTATTTTCCTATTTTATTATGTATTTATAATAAAAGTTATATTTTAATTGTTCACAGTCATATGAACATATCCAAGACTCTAACTTGCATTTAAAGTTGTCTGGTATATAAAGTGACCCATTTGCATGACAGTTACACTTATTGCAACCCAGTGAGTGCTATATATGTGGGCTTTCTTGCCTCTCTTATCAGTTGTTTCAATAGTCTATTACTACATAGCACCACATTCCAGTTATCAAGTGGAGCGATTGAGCTCACTTTAACTACAGATAAATCAAGGGGTATACATATTCACTTTGCTGCAGTAGTGCCATTGGTCCTTCTCTTTGTGTTTACATGAAAGTTTTCCTCTGTGAAAAGCACACTGGTCTAAAAGAGGCTGCTCCTGGGTGGTAAATCACCATAGAACTAGCTGATGAGCTGTTGTTCGTTCCTGGTAGAGTGCTTCTCTCTTCGTATGCAAATTAATTTGTTCTCATGTTATTCTTTGCTGAAGAGATACCTAGGTAGGTAGCGTGCACATGCCTGAAGCACTACATGACAGGAAAACAATTTATGTAAGAACTTACCTGATAAATTAATTTCTTTCATATTGGCAAGAGTCCATGAGCTAGTGACGTATGGGATATACATTCCTACCAGGAGGGGGCAAAGTTTCCCAAACCTCAAAATGCCTATACATACACCCCTCACCACACCCACAACTCAGTTTAATGAATAGCCAAGTAGTGAGGTGATAACAAAAGGAGTAAAAAAGCATACAAAAAGAGGAACTGGAAATACAATTGTGCTTTTATAATAAAAAAAAAACATAACCACCATAAAAATGGTGGGCCTCATGGACTCTTGCCAATATGAAAGAAATTAATTTAATCAGGTAAGTTTTTAGATAAATTATGTTTTCTTTCATGAGGCAAGAGTCCATGAGCTAGTGACGTATGGGATAGAAATACCCAAGATGTTGAAGACCACAGAAGAGTCAATAGAGAGGGAGGGATAAAATAACAACAGCTATTTCCACTGAGAAATTAAATCCACACAATAATTAAGTTTTTCTTAAAAAAAAACTTAAATCAAAAGCAGTAGAATCAAAACTGAGACAGCTGCCTGAATAACTTTTCTACCAAAGACTGTTTTAGTAGAAGCAAAATACATCAAAATGGTAAAAACAATAAAAGTATGCAAAGAAGACCAAATTACTGCTTTGCAAATTGATCAACCGAAGCTTCATTCTGAAAAAGCCCAAGAAAATGGCAACTGAACTTTGTAGAATGAGCTATAAATCTCTGAGGCAGAGCCTGCCCTGCCTCTAAATAAGCCTTGAGAAACAAAAGCTTTAACCAGGATGCCAAAGAAATGGCATAGGCTTTCTAACCTTTTCTGGAACCAGAAAAACAACAAATAGACTAGACGTCTTCTGAAATCCTAGTAACCTCGATATAGAATTATAAAGCTCTTACCACATCCAAAGGATGCAAAGAACTCTCAAAGAATCCTTAGGATTAGGTCACAAAGAAGAAACAACAATTTCTCTACTAAAAAATAAAGAAGTCAATAAAACAACTTATCTAGATGAAAAAATCAGATAAGGAGACACACAAGAGAGGGCTGATAATTCAGAAACTCTTCTAGCAGAAAAGATAGCCAAGGGAAACAACACTTTCCAAGAAAGTAAATAATCCTCAAAGAAAATATAAGTTCAAAAGAAAGAGTCTACAAAATCCTTAAACCAAATTAAGACTCCAAAAAGAAGAAATTAATAACTTAACAGGCTTGATACAAACCAGTTTGAACAAAACAGTGAATATCTGGAAGTTAAGCAATCTTCCTAAGAAATAAGAAAGAACAGAGATTTGTCCCTTCAAAAAAATTGTAGACAAACTTAATCCAAACCATCCTGAGAAACTGTAAAATCTTTGGAATTCTAAAAGAATGCCAAGAGAATTTATGAAAAGAACACCATAAAATATAGGTTTTCCAAACCTGATAATACATGTTCCTTGAAACAGACTTATATTATACTAATACAAATATATATATATATATATATATATATATATATATATATATATACACATACACATATATAAATTAGTAATTTGAGATCCCGATGGAAAAATCGGCCTTTGAAACAAGAGGGCTAGCCAAAGAGAAAGCGGCCAAGGATGGCAACTGGATATCCGGACAAAATCCACATACCAAACCTGTGAGGCCATGTTGATGCAATCAGAAACACATGAGACTGTTCCAATATGATCTTGGAGATCACCCTTGGAAGAAAAAAAAAGAAGCGGAAACATGTAGCCAGGTTGCAAAACCAAGACACTGCTAATGCATCCCCCATCTCAGCCTGAGGATTCCTGGGCCTGAAAAGGTACCTTGGAAACTGAGAAAATACATCTGTATAAAGATATCACTCTCACGGACGTAAAGTCTGACGGCTGAGATAATCCACCTCCCAAATGTCTAAACCTGAGATATGAATCGTAGAGATTAGACAGGAGATGAATTCCACCTAAGAACGTATTCAAGATACTTCTTAATTGCTAAGGAGCTGTGAGTCCCTATTGATGATTGACATATGCCATAGTTGTGATATTGTCTGTCTGTCTGAAAGCAAAATGAAAAGTTCTCGTAAAAGAGGCCAAGCCTGAAAGAGCTCTGAAGATATCACGGAGTTCTAAAATATTGATTGGTAACCTCGCCTCTTGAGGTTTCCAAACCCCTTGTGCTGTCAGAGACCCTCAGGCAGCTTCCCAAACTGTAAGACTTGTATCCCATTTGAATACAATCCAGGAAGGACGAACAAAAGGAGGCCCCCCTGAAAAAACCATGATAATCTAATCACCAAATCAGAGAGAGTTGGCTATTGGCTAAGAGTTGAAAACGTCACCTCTTAGCAAAAATAATTTTTAGCCATGGGCTGCTGTAGCAGCTAAGAACGGCGAACGGTTGAAACAAATAAAGGAGCTTTCTACATGAAGTATCTTATACTTCATGAATGAAAGTCCCCTTTATTTGTTTCAATAGTCAATCCTAGTGTTTGTAAAATGCTAGGATTTACTTTCACTTTAACAGAGAACAAAAAATGTTCAAATGAAAAATAAGGAGAATTTTTAACAAAACTGTCTGATACAGGATCCTTTGAGACAAAGAAACCTTCATCAGTAGAATAAACTTAAAGGGACATTCAACACTGCCCACAACATTAATCTATGTTTCAAAACTAAATAAAACAATCAAGCTGCAAGGTGCCCCCTTTCTCTTACTTACCACCTTCACTGTTGAATCGTCATTGTTATCTTCCAAATTGGTGTCCTAATATGTCTTCCTAACTCCCCCCACCGTGACGTCTTCACCTTCTTTCTCAAACTAGCAGCCAATGAGAGCCCATTCCCCGGACTGAAATCCAAGCTCGTTCATGGCCGTTAGCGCATGCGCAATATACTAGGAACACTAAAAGCGGAACCAAAATAATCGAAGTTGTTTCCGTTACGCTGATATTACTTACAGTAAGATAATCGGAACGGAAACAACTTGGGTTATTATGGTTCCGCTTTTAATGTTCCTATTGTATCGCGCATGCGCTAACGCCCGTGAACGCGCTGGGATTGAAGTAGGAGAAATGAGATAGAACTGCCGGCTAGTTTGAAGAAGACGAGCTGTACGTCACAGTGGGGGGAGTTAAGCAGCCATATTAGGAGACAAATTTTGAAGTTATCGATGAGGATTGAACAGTGAAGGCAGTAAGAGAAAGGGGGAACTTTGAAGCTTGCTCTTTATACTTAGTTTAGAAACTTAGATTATTGTTGTGGGCAGTGTTGAATGTCCCTTTAAGTATGCTGTCAGTCAGAACAAAATTAATTAAATCTTAATAATTTTGAAAAAACTTTGTAAGTTACTTAAAGGCAAAATAGCAGTCATAACCTTTATGATAAAAGCAATAACATGATATTTGCAGATGAAATCAAGTACATGAACTGAGAAAGTAAAAACAGTAAATGTCATTGTACATATAGAAACAGGATTAATATAAAATATGATAAATAAATGCCACATAATTGAACTGAAGAAAATAACAACAGCTTAGAAATGAAAAAAAACACAGTTAGCTTTGAAGAAGTCAGAGTCAGGATCAGAATGAGACATCTCGCAAAATGTAACAGAAAAAGAAAAATAACATTAGGCAAAACATTCAATTTCCACAATGTAATAGTTTCAGTAGATAGGAAAACAAAGATTGTATTTTTTTTTAAAAGAAAAAATAAATTAAAAAAGCAGACATAATAGCTTTCAAAAATCATGAAAACAGCGAGCAATAGAGGAAGAGGGGTAAAATAACTAAATTTTGGCACCAAAATTGACGCATTACGCAAAAGGAAGTTACAAAATATTTTACCGCAAAACCAA
Organism: Bombina bombina; assembly: GCF_027579735.1. Taxonomy (NCBI): domain Eukaryota; kingdom Metazoa; phylum Chordata; class Amphibia; order Anura; family Bombinatoridae; genus Bombina; species Bombina bombina. The sequence continues at coordinate 480,551,953 of NC_069501.1, forward strand.
CACCAGTAAATGAAGCAAATCGCATCATAACAAACGCAACTAGGCGCAAAAACAACTAGCGTCAACAAAGACGCAGGAAATTACGAAATTTGCGCCACCAAAGGCGCACCTTTGCAGCAAAAAAAATTGCGCCAAGAATGACGCAATAAATAACAGCATTTTGCGTCCTTGCGAGCCTAGAATTACCCGTGAAAAAAATTGAAAAACAAGTCAAATTAGAAAAAAGACTTGAGACCCCAGGTAAGAAAAAAAGTTTAAATAAACTTCCCAAACAGGATTCCTATACTGAAATGGGAAATATACATAGACCTGACTCATGGCAAATATAAGTACAATACATATATTTAAAACTTTATATTAATACATAAAGCGCAAAACCATAGCTGAGAGTGTCAAATAAAGATACATACTTACCGAAAGACACCCATCCACATATAGCAGACAGCCAAACCAGTACTGAAAACTATCAGCCAGCAGAGGTAATGGTATATAAGAGTATATCGTCGATCTGAAAAGGGAGGTAGGAGATGAATCCCTAAGACAGATAACCCTTGAAAAGATTTCCCATGAGGGAAACCATAAAATCAATAGGTGATACTCTCTTCACATCCCTCTGACAAACACTGTACTCTGAGAGGAATTGGGATTCAGAATGCTTAGAAGCGCTTATCATAGAAGAAAACAAAAACAATCAAGCACAAACTTACTTCACCACCTCCATAGGAGGCAAAGTTTGTAAAACTGAGTTGTGGGTGTGGTGGGAGGTGTATGTATAGGCATTTTGGAGGTTTGGAAAACTTTGCCCCCTCCTGGTAGGAATGTATATCCCATATGTCACTAGCTCATGGACTCTTGCCAATTACATGAAAGAAATAGTGCTGCCATCTAGTGCTTCTGCTAATGTATAAAAAACTGCTGCCATATAGTGCTGCAGACGCATGCACACTTGAGCTTACATCTTTAGTTTTCAACAAAGGATACCAAGAAAACAAAGAGTTTTTGATAATAGAAGTAAATTGGAAAGTTCTTTAAAATTATATGTTCTATCTGAATCATGAAATAAAATTTTGGGGTTTTATGTCCCTTTAAACATTCATATTGGTCACAGAAAAATTACTGACCAAATTGACATTTGGCAAAGATTTAAAAGACTGCAAATGTCCTCAGCAAAAAATCAAGTAAAGACCCTAGCACTTCAAGGGATAGTAAACTACAAAGTCAATATATTATTTTTGTGTGTAGGTAGACTGAAAAAAATGTCATACAAAGAATGTTTTGTTAACCCCTTTTGTGGAGGAGTTAATATCTTCTTTATATAGCAAAATCAACACCCTATAGAAAAAACATCATTTATGCTTACCTGATAAATTTATTTCTCTTGTAGTGTATCCAGTCCACGGATCATCCATTACTTATGGGATATTCTCCTTCCCAACAGGAAGTTGCAAGAGGATCACCCACAGCAGAGCTGCTATATAGCTCCTCCCCTAACTGTCATATCCAGTCATTCGACCGAAAACAAACAGAGAAAGGAGAAACCATAGGGTGCAGTGGTGACTGTAGTTTAATTAAAATTTAGACCTGCCTTAAAAGGACAGGGCGGGCCGTGGACTGGATACACTACAAGAGAAATAAATTTATCAGGTAAGCATAAATGATGTTTTCTCTTGTTAAGTCTATCTAGTCCACGGATCATCCATTACTTATGGGATACCAATACCAAAGCTAAAGTACACAGATGATGGGAGGGACAAGGCAGGATTAAGCGGAAGGAACCACTGCCTGAAGAACCTTTCTCCCAAAAACAGCCTCCGAAGAAACAAAAGTATCAAATTTGTAAAATTTGGAAAAAGTGTGAAGCGAAGACCAAGTCGCGGCCTTGCAAATCTGTTCAACAGAGGCCTCATTTTTAAAGGCCCAGGTGGAAGCCACAGCTCTAGTAGAATGAGCTGTAATCCTTTCAGGGGGCTGCTGTCCAGCAGTCTCATAGGCTAGGCGTATTAAGCTCCGAAGCCAAAAGGAAAGAGAGGTTGCCGAAGCTTTTTGACCTCTCCTCTGTCCAGAGTAAACGACAAACAGGGTAGATGTTTGACGAAAATCTTTAGTAGCTTGTAAGTAAAACTTCAAGGCACGGACTACGTCCAGATTATGTAAAAGACATTCCTTCTTTGAAGAAGGATTAGGACACAATGATGGAACAACAATCTCTTGATTGATATTCTTGTTAGAAACCACCTTAGGTAAAAACCCAGGTTTGGTACGCAGGACTACCTTATCTGCATGAAAAATCAGATGAGGAGAATCACATTGTAAGGCAGATAGCTCAGAGACTCTCCAAGCCGAGGAAATAGCCATCAAAAATAGAACTTTCCAAGATAAAAGTTTAATATCAATGGAATGAAGGGGTTCCAACGGAACTCATTGAAGAATTTTAAGAACCAAGTTTAAGCTCCACGGGGGAGCAACAGGTTTAAACACAGGCTTAATTCTAACCAAAGCCTGGCAAAATGCCTGGACGTCTGGAACCTCTGCCAGACGCTTGTGCAAAAGAATAGACAGAGCAGAAATCTGTCCCTTTAAGGAACTAGCTGATAATCCTTTGTCCAAGCCCTCTTGGAGAAAAGAAAATATTCTAGGAATCCTAAGCTTACTCCATGAGTAATTCTTGGATTCACAATAAAGATATTTACTCCATATTTTGTGGTAGATTTTCCTGGTAACAGGCTTTCGTGCCTGTATTAAAGTATCAATGACTGACTCGGAGAAGCCACGCTTTGATAGAATCAAGCGTTCAATCTCCATGCAGTCAGTCTCAGAGAAATTAGATTTGGATGATTGAAAGGACCTTGTATCAGAAGGTCCTGTCTTAGAGGCAGAGTCCATGGTGGAAAGGATGACATGTCCACTAGGTCTGCATACCAAGTCCTGCGTGGCCACGCAGGTGCTATCAGAATCACCGATGCTCTCTCCTGTTTGATTTTGGCAATCAGTCGAGGGAGCAGAGGAAACGGTGGAAACACATAAGCCAGGTTGAAGAACCAAGGCGCTGCTAGAGCATCTATCAGCGTCGCTTCTGGGTCCCTGGACCTGGATCCGTAACAAGGAAGCTTGGCGTTCTGGCGAGACGTCATGAGATCCAACTCTGGTTTGCCCCAACGATGAATCAACTGAGCAAACACCTCCAGATGGAGTTCCCACTCCCCCGGATGGAAAGTCTGACAACTTAGAAAATCCGCCTCCCAGTTCTCCATGCCTGGGATATGGATTGCTGACAGGTGGCAAGAGTGGTACTCTGCCCAGCGAATTATATTTGAGACTTCTAACATCGCTAGGGAACTCCTGGTTCCCCCTTGATGGTTGATGTAAGCCACAGTCGTGATGTTGTCCGACTGAAATCTGATGAACCTCAGTGTTGCTAACTGAGGCCAAGCCAGAAGAGCATTGAATATCGCTCTTAACTCCAGAATATTTATTGGAAGGAGTTTCTCCTCCTGAGTCCACGATCCCTGTGCCTTCAGGGAATTCCAGACTGCACCCCAACCTAGAAGGCTGGCATCTGTTGTTACAATTGTCCAATCTGGCCTGCGAAAGGTCATACCCTTGGACAGGTGTACCCGAGACAACCACCAGAGAAGAGAATCTCTGGTCTCTTGATCCAGATTTAGCAGAGGGGACAAATCTGTGTAATCCCCATTCCACTGACTCAGCATGCATAATTGCAGCGGTCTGAGATGAAGGCGCGCAAATGGCACTATGTCCATTGCCTCTACCATTAAGCCGATTACCTCCATAACACTGAGCTACCGAAGGGAGCGGAATGGAGTGAAGAACACGGCAAGCATTTAGAAGTTTTGATAACCTGGACTCCGTCAGGTAAATTTTCATTTCTACAGAATCTATAAGAGTCCCTAAGAAGGAGACTCTTGTGAGTGGGGATAGAGAACTCTTTTCCTCGTTCACTTTCCACCCGTGCGACCTCAGAAATGCCAGAACTATCTCTGTATGAGACTTGGCAACTTGAAAGCTTGACGCCTGTATCAGGATGTCGTCTAGACACGGAGCCACCGCTATGCCTCGCGGTCTTAGAACCGCCAGAAGTGAGCCCAGAACCTTTGTAAAGATTCTCGGGGATGTAGCCAACCCGAAGGGAAGAGCTACAAATTGGTAATGCCTGTCTAGAAAGGCAAACCTTAGAAACCGATGATGATCTTTGTGAATCGGTATGTGAAGGTAGGCATCCTTTAAGTCCACTGTGGTCATGTACTGACCTTCTTGGATCATGGGTAGGATGGTCCGAATAGTTTCCATTTTGAAAGATGGAACTCTGAGGAATTTGTTTAAGATCTTTAGATCCAAAATTGGTCTGAAGGTTCCCTCTTTTTTGGGAACCACAAACAGATTCGAATAACAACCCTGTCCTTGTTCCGTCCGCAGAACTGGATGGATCACTCCCATAACTAGGAGGTCTTGCACACAGCGTAGGAATGCCTCTTTCTTTATCTGATTTGCAGATAGCCTTGAAAGATGAAATCTCCCTTGTGGAGGAGAAGCTTTGAAGTCCAGAAGATATACCTGAGATATGATCTCCAACGCCCAGGGATCCTGAACATCTCTTGCCCACGCCTGGGCGAAGAGAGAAAGTCTGCCCCCCACTAGATCCGTCGCTGGATAGGGGGCCGTTCCTTCATGCTGTCTTAGAGGCAGCAGCAGGCTTTCTGGCCTGCTTGCCTTTGTTCCAGGACTGGTTAGGTTTCCAGGCCTGCTTAGATTGAGCAAAAGTTCCCTCTTGTTTTGAAGCGGAGGAAGTTGATGCTGCACCTGCCTTGAAATTTCGAAAGGCACGAAAATTAGACTGTTTGGCCTTTGATTTGGCCCTGTCCTGAGGAAGGGTGTGACCCTTACCTCCAGTAATGTCAGCAATAATTTCCTTCAAACCAGGCCCGAATAAGGTCTGCCCCTTGAAAGGAATGTTGAGTAATTTAGACTTTGAAGTCACGTCAGCTGACCAGGATTTAAGCCATAGCGCCCTACGCGCTTGGATGGCGAATCCGGAATTCTTAGCCGTTAGTTTAGTCAAATGAACAATGGCATCAGAAACAAATGAGTTAGCTAGCTTAAGTGTTCTAAGCTTGTCAATAATTTCAGTCAATGGAGCTGTATGGATGGCCTCTTCCAGGGCCTCAAACCAGAATGCCGCCGCGGCCGTGACAGGCGCAATGCATGCAAGGGGCTGTAAAATAAAACCTTGTTGAATAAACATTTTCTTAAGGTAACCCTCCAATTTTTTATCCATTGGATCTGAAAAAGCACAACTGTCCTCAACCGGGATAGTAGTACGCTTTGCTAAAGTAGAAACTGCTCCCTCCACCTTAGGGACCGTCTGCCATAATTCCCGTGTAGTGGCGTCTATTGGAAACATTTTTCTAAATATAGGAGGTGGGGAAAAAGGCACACCCGGTCTATCCCACTCCTTGCTAATAATTTCTGTAAGCCTTTTAGGTATAGGAAAAACATCAGTACACACCGGTACCGCATAGTATTTATCCAGCCTACACAATTTCTCTGGTACTGCAACTGTGTTACAGTCATTCAGAGCAGCTAATACCTCCCCAAGCAACACACGGAGGTTCTCAAGCTTAAATTTAAAATTAGAAATCTCTGAATCAGGATTCCCCGAATCAGAGATGTCACCCACAGACTGAAGCTCTCCGTCCTCATGATCTGCATATTGTGACGCAGTATCAGACATGGCCCTTACAGCATCTGCGTGCTCTGTATTTCTCCTAACCCCAGAGCAATCGCGCTTGCCTCTTAATTCAGGCAACCTGGATAATACCTCTGACAGGGTATTATTCATGATTGCAGCCATGTCCTGCAAGGTAATCGCTATGGGCGTCCCTGATGTAATTGGCGCCATATTAGCGTGCATCCCCTGAGCGGGAGGCGAAGGGTCTGACACGTGGGGAGAGTTAGTCGGCATAACTTCCCCCTCGTCAGAATCTTCTGGTGATATTTCTTTTATATTTAAAGACTGATCTTTACTGTTTAAGGTGAAATCAATACATTTAGTACACATTCTCCTATGGGGCTCCACCATGGCTTTCAAACATAATGAACAAGTAGGTTCCTCTGTGTCAGACATGTTTAGTTGGAATAATTTTTATTGCAGAACGTGTAGAAGAATATATCACATAACATACATTTCAAGTAGATCCCTCTCCCCTCCCCTCCTACATTTAGAGATCTCCATCTCCATATACATTTTCTTTGGATGTCCTTATAGTCTCTGCATATATAAGTATATTTTTCAACAAGAAAGAGGAATGAGCAGCATTGCAGAAAAAGATCTCTTATAGTCCAAACTTCCTCCTCCTTTCTCTGTAAGTTTTAACTATTTTCTCCCATGATGGTAAACAAGCAAACAAACAAAACAAAAAAAAAAAAAAAAAAAAAGAAAAAAAAAAACCAAAACAAAACAATTTTTTGAACAATACAATAAAACCTGAACATCAACTTGCCTGTCTCATTGGTTTGCCCGCTGCGGATCCGAGGAGGGCCCCCCCCCCAAGCCGTCCACTGATCAGTCCACACAGTCAGCGTCTCATACCTCCTTATGAACCTTGTTCCCTGTCTGTGATTGCTTTGTTTGGGTCTCATGTTTTAGTATATACGTGGGTTTAGTATCCCTTCAGGATCCAGTATTCCCATATTTTCAGAAATTGATCGTGATTGGACTGTATGAAAGATGCCGACTCAGACATTTTGTATGTGTTTTTAATTTTTTCCATTACCTCCCCCCAAGCCGGTGTCCCTGTTTTCCAGTATCTGGCCACGCTTATTCTGGTAGCTGTGCATAGTGTGCGTATAAATGTATTTATAGCCTTATTATATGGTTTGACCCGTTCATTTAACAGTGCTTGAGACATGGTCAGGTTTATATTTTCAGACAATACCTCGCTTATCAGCCTAGACAATCTAATCCATATCTGCTGTACCTGTGGGCAATCCCACCACATGTGTTTATAGGTTCCTGTCTCTACACAACCTCTGTAGCAATAATTGTTGCCTTTTTGGGTGTAATGTACTGTGATTGTTGGGGTGAGGTACCACCGGAAGATGGTTTTGATACAATTTTCTTTGAAGTCTGCGCTCAAAAGGCCTTTCCCTGCAGTTTGGAATATTGTCTCCCATTCCTCCCTTGACTTTATTGTATTTGTGTCTCTTTCCCATTTCTCCATTAGGGATGTTTTAGAAGTGTTTTTAGTCGACTGTATCGTGATATATATGTGGGAAATAATTTTTTTGTGTCTTATACTGGAGCTAGAGTATCTTTCTAATGTTGTTAAATTCTGTCTACGACTTTGTGATATGAATTTTGTGATTGTTGATGCTATCTGTAGATACAAAAACCAATGTAGTTTTTCTGGTAATATCTTTTCCTGTATCAGTTGGAATGTGGCAATACTACCGTTATGTAAGAAGTCAGCCACCCTGTAAAGCCCCTTATTTTCCCACTTCCCAATCTGTCCGTGAAAGTCCTGTCCAATAAGTGTTTTGAGTGGTCTCGTTAGAGAATTTGTCGGAAATATCTGTAAGGTCGTCGATATCGTATTCCACATCGTCATCATCTCTACTGTCACTTTCGAGGCTTGTGTCTTTTTAGAAATTTGTCCTGGCTGATCCCACAATATATCATCCGGATATTTGTAGCCAGCCATCAGAGTCTCTATTCGCACCCACACTAGTTCATTTGGCCTTTTACCCATTAGTGTGGTCTGCGCCAGTCTTGCTGCCTGGTAATAATTTAATAAGTTTGGAACCCCCACTCCACCTAGTTGTTTGTGTTGTATTAGTATTTGAGATGGAATTCTAGCCTTCTTGTTACCTCTAATAAATTTAATTAGATCCGATTGTAGTTTTTTAAGTTCCACTAGAGGAATTTTTATTGGAAGGGCCCTGAATAGATATAATAACCGAGGGAGAATGTTCATCTTAATGGCCGATAATCGGCCGTACCATGAGAAGCCTCCAGCCCTCCAAGTGTTTATCTCTTTTCTAATAGTCTTATATAGGGGGACGTAGTTTAATTTATACAGTTCTGTAGTGTCACTTGAGATTTTAATACCCAAATACTTAAGTGCCTCCTTTACCCATTTAAATGTAAAATTGATGTCAATAAGTTTTTTTGTGGGATTTGGGAGTGCTATTGGTAGAGCTTCACTCTTATCTAAATTGACTTTGTATCCTGAAATATCAGAATAGTCTTTTAATATTCGGTATAAGTGCGTCAGAGACGTCAACGGTTTAGTCAGGGTAAGAAGGACATCATCTGCAAATAGGGATATTTTAAATTCCTCTCCACCCACCCTGACCCCGTGGACATCTGGGTCCCGACGAATTGTCGCTGCTAGTGGCTCTATACACAATGCAAATAGCAGTGGCGACAGGGGGCAGCCCTGCCTTGTGCCATTGCGAATGTTAATAAGTTGAGATTGATAGCCTGCTGCTCTAATATGTGCTGTAGGGTGGGAATATATGCTCCTAAGCGCTTGAATAAATGAGCCGCTAAACCCCATTCTGTCTAGTACCTCAAACATGAAGTCCCAGTCTATCCTATCGAACGCCTTCTCCTCATCCAATGATAGGATCAGAGAAGGCGTTCGCATTCTGTTAAGGTAGTCCACCAGGGAGATCATGCGCCTCATATTGTCTGGGGCTTCTCTGTCCATAATAAACCCCACCTGATCCAGATGAACCAGATCAGGTAAGTGTGTTTTAAGACGGTTTGCTAAAATTTTGGTGAGGATTTTTATGTCTTGATTGATTAGGGATATGGGTCGATAACTTTGACACAGTTTAGGATTTTTACCTGGTTTGGGGATTACCACTATTTTGGCCTGTAAAATTTCTGTTGGGATTTCTTTGCCCTGTAGGATGTCATTACAAAATGTCACTACATGCGGGATTAGGGTTGTTTTGAAAAGCTGATAGTACTCTCCCGGAAACCCGTCAGGGCCTGCCGCTTTACCTGGTTTTAATTTCTTAATGGCCATGAGTACCTCCCTGGTCGACACCTTCGCATTCATCTCATCCTTAATATTTTCAGTAATGCGTTTGAGTGCAGCAGTGTCTAGAAATTTGTGTAACAGATTTTTTGTGTGATCATTGTGTACTGTTTTTTCCCCATCATAGAGGTGTGCGTAATATTGCGCGAAACTATTCGCAATCTCTTGGGGGTTTGAAGTGTATGTACCATCTGTTTGTTGTAGATACGGTATTGTGATAGATTTTGTTTTCTCCCTAAGCTTATGCGCTAAGTATTTGTCTGGTTTATTGGAGTATAAGAAGTATTGTGACCTTAGTCTGTGAGCTGCTTTTAGAGATGCTTTGTTCATAATAGTTGCTAATTCCGATCTTTTAGTTTGGAGTTCTAGAAATACTTCTGTTGAAAGATTTTGTTGATGAAGTGTAGTGAGGGTGTCTATCTGGGTTTGGAGTGAGTCGACTAAGTGTCTGTTAGCCTTATTAAGAATAGATTTTTCTTTAATAAGTAGACCTCTAATAAATGGTTTGTGTGCTGCCCATGCGTTAATCGGGTTAGAGGTGGTACCTGTGTTTAATTCGCAGTACTCTGTTAATGCTTTAGTCATAGAGTTATGCATGCCTGGGTTCTGTAATACAAAAGAATCATACGTCCAGGACCGTGTCGGGCTAGTATGAAATGTATCTTTAATGTGTACTTGTACTATAGAATGGTCTGACCACGAGCATGCGTGTAATGTAGAAGACACTAAATCCGGGATCCAAATCTGGCTCAGGTAGATGTAGTCTAACTTAGAGTAAGACCTATGTGCATGGGAGTAATAGGTATAGTCTGCAGTTCTACCGTACAAAGTGTCCCAGGAGTCTATTAGGTTATGGGATAAGAGAATCTCTTATTTTTTTAACTAAGGAGTTGTGTCTCAACTGCTTCTGAGTCAGCTTCGAATCTTTCGTGTCTTGATGAGCATACATTGAAATATTAAAATCCCCTCCTAGCAATATCCTAGCCTGTGACCATTGAGTTAGTATATAAGCGATATTAGCAAAGAAGGATGTTCGTGTTTCATTTGGTGCATATATATTACACAGGATTATTTGTTTATCCCGCAGTCGCCCCCGCAAAACCAGAAACCTTCCTTCTGGGTCTTTGATAGTCTGTTCAACTATAAACCCTAGAGATTGATGTATCAAGATTGATACTCCCCTTTTTTTCTTATCTGTAGTGGAGTGGTAATGTTGCGTATAGCATCGTGACCAGTATTTCGGTACTATTTCTTTAGTGAAGTGTGTTTCCTGTAAAAATATAACGTTGGCCTTTAAGCTAGCATATTGGCTTAATGCCGTTCTACATTTAATGTCTGTGTTAAGGCCTCTTGTGTTATGTGAAATAAGTCTTATGTCCCCAGTCATTGTCTACATACCTGAGTGAGGGGCCCCCCTCCCGGGTCCGCCTTCATGTGCCATACCTTCAGCCATAAGAGCTGCTTATGTTTGCTTCTTTTTTTTTATCCAATCCCTAGTACAGGCTAAACAATAACAAAAAATATAAACAAGTGTAGAAACAAAAATCAAAACAAAGACAAGTCTGTCTTCAAACAGTAATACATTTAACAGATGTTGTAAAACTAAGAGCGACAGAGAAAATCCCCTCCCCCCCCCCTTTGATGAAAACAACAGTCTTTGGGTATTTTGCACCCCTACTGCCAGTTAGTAAATATTAAGCAAAGAAAAGTCCTGTTATAATGCTTTTCTGCGTGGATTCTTACTTAACTTAATCCCATCATTTCTTACCCTCCCCTATTCATGTCAAGGGGCATATTAGGTAAAATACATTTCCCCTCTGTTAAGTCTCTTTCTCAGAACTTATTTTAGTGAGGAGTCTTAAAAGTACATGTTCTTTCCTACATATCATTGCGAATCTGCTACCTGGTTGAAAATGATGTAGCAAAGGAAAAAGGTATTATCTCACCCATCCACACTATCCAAGTGTGGGACATATGTAGCGAATCCTGGATGAGATGGTATAAAAGGAGCTTCAAGACTTGGCCTTCCTTTTCGGCACTCTTGTCCATCTTTGTCTTTGTGGATGGTTGGATCCAGAGGACTGTTGCAGTGATTCTTCCACATTTTGCATCTGTGGTACTTCCGGAGCTTCCAATTGGAGCTTGGTGCAGATCGCCGGAATTTCTGTCGGCTCTTTAAGGTTTAGAGTTCTGCCATTGTGTAAGATATACAAGCTGAAGGGGAATCCCCAGCGGTATAGTATTTGGTGTTTCCTCAAGAGTGTAGTAAGCGGTTTTAATTGGCTTCTTCTCTGTAAAGTTTTGACACATAGGTCTTGAAAGAATTGGATTACTGTCCCTTGAAACTTAAAAGTAGGGTTTTTTCTTGCAGCTGCAAGTATTGCTTCTTTTTCTGGGAATCTGTAAAATTTAATAATCACATCTCTCGGTGGAGCATCTTCTTTTGGCTTGGACCGTAACGCTCTGTGGGCTCTTTCTAGCTGAAACTTCCCGTCTTCAACCTCACCAGTGATTGCCTGGAAGAGCTGATGGAGATAGATGGGTAATTCATCTGCCAATACAGACTCTGGGATCCCTTTCAACCGTAGATTGCATCTGCGGATCCTATTTTCAAGATCTTCTAATTTGTCTTGCATATCCTTCATTTCTTGCTGTTGAGCAGATAGATTGTGCTGCACCGTTGTCAAATCATCTGTAATAGTGGTCTCAGATTCCTCTAGGGTGGCTACTCTAGTTCCCAGTTCTGTGATGTCTTGTTTTATCTCTGCTAAACTGTTGGTAACAGTGTTCTGGAATGCATCAAATTTTTCCCAGAGCTTGTCGAAGTTCTTACTGAGGTCTTGTTTGGACACTAAGGCTTTGAGGTCAGCTCTTGTGGTAGGGATCAAGTCATCGTCGTTAATTTGTGAATCAGTTTCAGAGTCCATATCTTCCTCTGTAATGTGGTTAGCAGTTTCTGAAAGTTTATCTCCTTTGACAGGTTTAAAAAAGAGGTTTGCTGCTGGTGTTTTGGGCCCCAGAGCTGCTTTATTATGCTTCCTGGCCGACATAGTGGTTTTTAAGATATTAATCAACAGAGTAGTATGTCTACCTTATTCTTTGTATATGGCTGCTATTGGCTATAGTAACAACAAGGAACTAGCGTATTAGTTATATTTACTTTTTCTTTGATTGACTCTAGGTTGCAAAACAGTTGTGAATAATGTGTTTGTTAAGATATAATCGCTGTCAGGCTGCCCTGGTTGCTATGGGCTCTTTTTGGTCAAATATCTTTATACTTCAGGGTCTAACATACATCTTAGCTCCCAGAGTAGTAGAGGTTTACATGAATGTCAGCCAGAGTCCTTTGCCTTAACAGATATAGTTAATAGCTTTATTGCATTGCAGCTATGCATAACATTTTTGATACAGCCATGCAGCTTTTGAGAGTCTCTTGTTTACATATATATTCTTTTACAAACAGATTTCAAGATATCCTTTTATACTTGCATAGTAGTGTCAATATTATGAGTTTTGCCAATAAAGTACAGTTTCCTGCCATACATCTCGCTGTCTGCAATCTGTTTATTTAGATTCTTATGTGTTTATATTATGGGTTTTCTGCTTGTGGCATTGGGGTATCTTTCTTATATAGGGACCCATTTAGAGTTATAAGGTGTGCAGCTTTTTTGTAATGTATGTCCGTTTATAGTATCTGCCCCATATTGTTATGTCTCTTAACCCGCTTTCATTATCTGTTTAGCATTTTATCCCCAAGAATCTTGACCTAAAAAGCTTCTTATTGTTTGCTTGTGTGTCCGGTCGTGCTTTTATGGTTGGTTTGGTGTATTTATTTACCCCTCATCCGCCTGAATCGATCTGTCTCACAGGCTCTGTTCCGTGTTAGCGGTATTCCCTCGTGGCCAAGATGGCGACCGGCTTCTCACAGCCTCCGCTGCATAATTGCTTAGTGCACTTGTGGGTATCCGGCACAGCTTGTAGCGTGTTTGATCTATGATCACCTCACACTCACTGACTTTTTCAGTCCGGTTTGCGACTTTTCTTGCCCCTCAAAAGATCACATTTGGGCAGTATTGCACGGAGCTCCTAGATTACGGCTCCATCTGCTTTCGGCTCCAGGCTCCGCCCCCGTGTCAGACATGTTTAAACAGACTAGCAATGAGACTAGCAAGCTTGGAAAACACTTTAAACAAGTTTACAAGCAATATAAAAAACGTTACTGCACCTTTAAGAAACACAAATTTTGTCAAAATTTGAAATAACAGTGAAAAAAGGCAGTTACGCTAACAAAATTTTTACAGTGTATGTAACAAGTTAGCAGAGCATTGCACCCACGTGCAAATGGATGATTAACCCCTTAATACCCAAAAAATAATAAAAGACAAAAACGTTTTTTTTTTTGTTTGTTTGTTTTTTCAAACAGTCACAACAACTGCCACAGCTCTACTGTGGCTTTTTACCTCCCTCAAAAACGACTTTGAAGCCTTTTGAGCCCTCCAGAGATGTCCTGGATCATGCAGGAAAAAGCTGGATGTCTGTGTCTGTAATTTTTGCTGTGCAAAAAAAATGGCAAAATAGGCCCCTCCCACTCATATTACAACAGTGGAAAGCCTAAGGAAACTGTTTCTAGGCCAAATTCAAGCCAGCCATGTGGAAAAAAACTAGGCCCCAATAAGTTTTATCACCAAATACATATAAAAACGATTAAACATGCCAGCAAACGTTTTAAATTACATTTTTATAAGAGTATGCATTTCTATTAATAAGCCTGATACCAGTCGCTATAACTGCATTTAAGGCTTTACTTACATTAGTTCGGTATCAGCAGCATTTTCTAGCAAATTCCATCCCTAGAAAAATATTAACTGCACATACCTTATTGCAGGAAAACCTGCACACCATTCCCTCTCTGAAGTTACCTCACTCCTCAGAATATGTGAGAACAGCCATGGATCTTAGTTACTTCTGCTAAGATCATAGAAAACGCAGGCAGATTCTTCTTCTAAATACTGCCTGAGATAAACAGTACACTCCGGCACCATTTAAAAATAACAAACTTTTGATTGAAGAATAAACTAAGTATAAAACACCACACTCCTCTTACGACCTCCATCTTGGTTGAGGCTTGCAAGAGAATGACTGGGTATGACAGTTAGGGGAGGAGCTATATAGCAGCTCTGCTGTGGGTGATCCTCTTGCAACTTCCTGTTGGGAAGGAGAATATCCCATAAGTAATGGATGATCCGTGGACTGGATACACTTAACAAGAGAAAAACATTTATCTGTACATATTGAAATCATTTTTATACCGATTTTATCATTCAAGATAACATCACAGAAAATATTAACTTGGAATAGACAAATTGCGCATTTCCATCGCTAGTTTTACATTCCTACATTTTTGCTAGAAAGATAGGTGCTGGATAAAGAGATGCAGCTTAATTGCAACAGACTTTGTATTTAGTACCGGTTTTAACTAACCAAAGAGACAAATGTAGCTAATAAGAGTTAAAGGGACAGTTCACCCAAAAAATGTATCTGCTTTAAATTGTCTCCAATTATTCATTTTAACTGCAGGAGTGTTTTAAATTGTTTACAAGTTTACCCCTATTTTGGCATTTGAAATAACTGATTTAGCCTGTGGTATCCCAACCTATACTGAAAGTTTCTATACTGCAGTATATTCTATTGAATAGCCTAAGTAAACACAGCCAGCAGAAGAGATTACACTCTCAGTGGGGGGTATGATAGTTAAGTAATAAAATGATCATTTTCCATTGTTCTCTCTAAGTATTGAGCTTTAGTTTTCCAGACAAATATAAGATAATGAAGCAAGTGTTTGTACATAAAGTGATAACATAATGAGATCTGATGTTACCTGAAGCTCAACCCATTGTAATAGCCTGGGGTTTAAAAGCACAAAATAAGCTACTTCATATACACAAATAAACCCGAACAATTAAATTTCTCATAAATGTTATACTCTGCAGCTGGTATAACAAGTCATTGAAAATACATTCATATAAAAACAATTTTACAGTGTACTGTCCCTTTAATTGTATTGCTACACAACATCTTTATAAATGGGCTAGGCACTCTCTCTTTCGTTATGCCACTGGTTGATTTCTGCTGCTGACTCTTAATTTAATAGCTTTTTCATAGCCTATAAAGCACTTTTTAAATGTTTAGTATATGTGGCAGTTTCAACAGGCAAACGTAGCTATCTCAAATGACAAAATAGAGTAACAGGAAGTACTTGTTATCAATGAAATTACAATCCAGCAAGTAAAATAGAAATTGGGAACACATTAAAGGGGACAACATTTTACAGCACAATGTCCCTTTAATTATATTTGTAAGTTATCTTCCCAGGACCACACAAACTTTAGTTCCAGTTAACATTTTATAATATATAAGGCAGCCAGATGGTATTCCATGAATACATTCAGTTTAAGTACAATAAAAACAAAAAAGATCCTTACCTGTGCAAGTGTACAAGCCATTACTCCTGGGAATTTAGCTCCTGGCCACCAGCTGGAGGCAAAGATACACAAAAACTTCACAAGCAAAAAAGTTAGCGGGTCCTACTAATATTCATCCAAGTGTTTTTTTTTTTTTTAAATTAATAGGGGAAATTACGTTTTATAAATGTTTGGCTAATATAATGTTATATAATTCTGCACTATGTGCAGAATTATATAACATTATTTTTAAAGTTTACTGACACTTTAAGTTCAAATTGTTTATTGCATAAAGAATTTGTTTTGTCATATTTCTATTTGTTTATTATTGTTTTATTATTTCTATTATTTACTTGTTATTTTTATTTGTTCATTTCTTATACTATTATTATTTTGTTTCTTTTATTTTTCTTACATTTATATTTTACTTTATTTCAATTTTATCCATTTTTTTCTACTACTACTATTATAGCTTAGTGGTTAAGTTTCTATTCTTTCAACCTAAGGTTCATGAGTTCAAATCTTATCTGTTTTTTCTTTATTGTTTATATATTCTTATGTATGGTTATTTTCAAATATTTTCATTCTTTGCAAAAACTTGTCAGTTTTTCTTTATTATTTTCCCTTTGTTTGTCCTTTACCTCTTCTTTAGATAGCCTCCTTGCATCATCTGCATCACTATCTTTCTTTGCCCTTTTCTTTTGGAGCATCTGAGCTCTGTGTAATTGCATCCTCCATTTTGTCCTCAATCAGCTGTTTGGCCACGCCTCCATCTTATGTGCCTCTACGCACTTGTTATTTCCCGCCCTCCTCACTCATTACCTCATCTCCTTCCCTTGACAGTCAAGTATCGCTACACTGTGTATTAATAACTTGCAACATTTACTGACTTATTTAAAACATTTAAATAACAAAGTTGTTTTATTACTGTTACAAAAATTTCTAACGTTTACTTCATAGTTTACTTCAAATAAGTATCTAATACATATAATATCTAATTTGTTCAAATAGCTTAGTGGTTTAGCAATCTGTTTAGTGCCTAAAGGTTCCGGGTTTGAATCCTAATACTGATAAAAAAATTTATGAATTAAAATTTAATGACTTTTTATGTTATAGTTTAGTTTTCTTGAAATAATTTTGTTTCTAGCCTGTAACCTAGTGGTTAAAGGGACACTGAACCCAAATTTTTTCATTCATGATTCAGATAGAGCATGCAATTTTAATCAACTTTCTAATTTACTCCTATTATCAATTTTTCTTTGTTCACTTGCTATCTTTATTTGAAAAAGAAGGCATCTAAGCTTTTTTTTGTTCAGAACTCTGGACAGCAGTTTTTTATTGGTGGATGAATTTATCCACCAATCAGCAAGAATAACCCAGGTTAATCACCAAAAATGGGCCGGCATCTAAACTTACGTTCTTGTATTTCAAATTAAGATAACAAGAGAATGAAGAAAATTTAATAATAGGAGTAAATTAGAAAGTTGCTTAAAATTGCATGCTCTATCTGAATCACGAAAGAAAAAATTTGGGTTCAGTGTCCCTTTAAGTATACTGCTTTTAATACCTAAGGTTAGGAGTTTGAATCCAATCTAATACTGCTAAATTATTTAATTATTTTAATCTAGTTTATTAATTTTAAAAATGTCTGAAGACCCTAAGCAACTGTCTGAAAAGTACGTTCAAAATTTAATTAACAGTTCTTTTGAACCTCTGAAGCAACAGATGGATCAGCTCCAATCTGTTCTTAACAATTTTAATGAAATACAAGGTCATGTTTATAAAAAAGTTTTAAGCAAGTCAAAACACTTAAATACTGAGGGGAAACTTTCATCAGAAAGAAAATCTAATAAAGATCTGTCACGTCAGCTTTGTTCTGACATTTCCATACCTGCACATAAATGCAGAAGTGAAAGTCCATTTCTTTCTGAAGCAGAATCAGACATTGTTATATCTAAAAGAAACAAAATTTCTCGAAAGAGAAAATTTAGAGTTGAATCTGATTCTTCTGACAATAATAATGATGAGAATATTGAAATAGATGTAAAAAATGTAGACTCTGATAATGAATCTTTTGATTCTTACAAATCAAACACTACTTTATTAAATGCATTACCTTCCTCTAATGATTCCCCCAAACCCAAGAAAAGGAAGAAAGTTTTAAAAAATAAAAAACCTTGTCTTGTGGATAATTTAGGTATTCCTTATACCGACCCTAATGACCTTCAGCATCCCAGGTCTTCTCAGTGGAGACCTTCAAAAAGGGTCTCTAAGTTTATTGACTTCTACATTAGAAGGCCTCTTTCAAAAAAGACTAAAAATACTCTCAAAGCTGAGTGTCCCAGGCCAGAATTACCCCATAATACTCATTTGACCCCTGAAATTGATCAAAATCTTTTAAAATTTATTGGGACAAAAAAGTCCAATATTAGATCTGGCCCTGACAGATTTCTAAAATCCTGTCAGGATAAATTATTAGACACATTGGGACCCGTTACAAAACTATTCGAATTATCCGAGAATGCCATTTCTGAAAATTATTTGTTAGACCCTATTACTGTAAGAGAGTGGTTGCAAAGGACAGTTTATTTGTTAGGTGACGCTAACACTTCATTGGCATCTCAGAGCAGAAGATTAGTTCTACGCTGTATCGACCCTAAGATTACTGATTTTGCTTCCACGGAAATGGGTCCTGAAGCTGATGGTTTGTTGTTTGGGGACTCTGGCCTCAAACAACTTAGTAATTATGTTAACACATTTAATTCATTAAACAAAATTAAAAATAATACAAGAAAGATTTTTTACCAAAACCAACCCCAAAGAGTTTTTTCAAAGGCTGGAAAAGGCAGAGACCACTTTTCCAGCCGCTATTCAGCCACATCAAGGTCTCATTTCCACAACACTGTTACACCCTCTACCTCCCACCAAAACTTTTTTCCCTCACGTTCGAGACAACGTTTTTCCAGAGGTTTCAGATCCAGGTTCAACAGAAGATCATTCCAAGGTAAGTTCAATCACCTCTCTTTTCCATTCCTTTTTTCCCAACAAAGAATAGGGGGCAGATTAGCACTTTTCCTTTCAAATGGCAAAGAATATCCCAAGATCCATGGATTTTATAGGTCTCCATTTAGAATTCATAGAACCACCTTTTCAAAATTCCTTACCCAATCCAATAAAATTTTCTCAAAAAGACCAATTTCTTCTAGACAAAGAAATTTCAGACTTGATATCAAAAGACGCAGTTCAGCCTGCTCACAATTCAGAAAATTCTTTCATAAGCAATATGTTTCTAGTCCAAAAGAAAGAAGGCAGATATCGTCCTGTTATAAATTTAAAAGATCTAAATTATTTTCTAATTTACAATCATTTCAAGATGGAAGGAATCCACCTTCTCAGAGATTGTCTTTACAACAACGATTGGCTTGTAAGACTGGATTTAAAAGATGCTTATCTTACAATTCCCATTCATTTAAATTTCAGAAATTATCTCAGATTCCTCTGGAAAGAGACTTTATGGTAGTTTACATGCCTTCCTTTTGGTCTTTCTTCTGCTCCTTGGGTTTTTACAAAGATTTTAAAACCTGTGGTAGCCTGGCTTCGGAAACGAGGAATTTGTCTAATTATTTACTTAGATGATATTCTTCTTATTCATCAATCCCCTTCCATTCTTCAAGATCATCTTTCTCTTACAATTTCCTTACTTCAAAGTTTGGGTTTTATTATCAATTTCAAGAAATCGGCCTTGATTCCATCCCAAAATCTAACCTTCTTAGGCTTCAACATAGATACTATTTCTGCTTCTCTGAGTCTTCCTTTAGACAAGATAAAGAGGATAAAAAAGGAAATTTCTTATACCCTAAACAAGAAATGTTTTCCTCTTCGTCTTTTATCCAGGATTATCGGCCTCCTTTCTTCTTCCATTCAAGCAATCTTTCCAGCTCCTCTACATTACAGAGCGTTGCAGAGATTGAAAATATTTTACCTCAGAAAAGGTTTTTCTTATCAATATTTTATTCACCTATCAGAAGAAGCTATAGAAGAATTGAATTGGTGGCTTATCAACATGGAAGCTTGGAATGGCAAAGCCATTTTTGGAAGCTCACCGGACATAATTATAGAATCAGATGCAAGCAACTCTGGTTGGGGAGCAAGATGTGGGTCTCAAATTTCGGGAGGAAAATGGTCTCCTTCAGAAAAGAATCTTCATATAAATTGTCGGGAACTTTTAGCAGGAGCTTTTGCTATCAAAAGTTTTATCAAACATTCTCACCCCATTACGGTTCTTCTTCGTATGGACAATATATCAGCTGTTCGATATATAAACCGTTTAGGTGGAACAACTTCGAGAATGTTATCGGTTTTAACCAAAGACTTTATTCATTATTGTCTTTCCCAAAACATATCTGTTCAAGCAGAATATCTTCCTGGTCTCAACAATCAAATGGCAGACTGGGGTTCGAGATACCTTACGGATTTCAGCGACTGGATGTTGAATCCTTCTCTGTTTCAACAAATTCATCAATTGAGAGGTCCTTTTGTAATAGATCTTTTTGCCTCTCTGTTAAATCATCAGATTTACCCCTTTTTCAGTTGGAAACCAGATCCAGAATCTCTAGCAATAGATGCTTTCCTCCAACAATGGCCTCCTCAAGGAGCATATGCTTTTCCTCCGTTTTCAATGATTTTTCGGACTCTTATTTGTCAAGAGACATCAGATTTCCCTTCTGATCATGACTCCACTTTGGCCGAACCAAGTATGGTACCCATATCTTCTGGAAATGTCTTTCCTTCCTCCAATCCTTCTTCCCAGTATTCCAGATCTTCTTACAGATCCAGGCAGAGAATTTCACACCTTAGTGCTTCTCCAGCTTGTAGCTTGGACGATTTCAGGGGATCCTTGTCTTGCAATGGACTTTCGGAGCAAGTTAAACTCCACCTTCAAGACTCTTGGGCCCCTGGAACCAAAAAGTGTTATATTTCCGCCTGGATTAAGTGGTTTAGCTGGTGCGGTAACAAACATTTGGATCCCGTTTCAGCACCTTTAAATGAAATAATTATTTATCTTCCCTTTTTGTTGAAGGTCTAGCTTATAGATCCATCAATGTAGCTAGATCAGCTATTTCAGCTAGTCATGAATTTTTTGATAATCTTCCCATTGGTCAAAATCCTACTATTTGCAGATTAATAAAATCCATTCGTCTTAAAAGACTCCCTACTCCTAAATATTCTTCTTTTTGGGATGTAGATTTGGTAATCTCTCTTTTCCAAAAATGGCAAGAGAATAATAAATTATCATTAAAACAACTTTCTATCAAACTTGCAACTCTTTTATGTTTATTATCATGTAAAAGAGTTTCAGATGTTCGTGCTATTGATTATGATTCAAAAATGTTTTCTCCTCAAGGAGTAATTTTTACTTTATCTCGTAGAACTAAAACCCTATCTTCTTCTATTTTTTATCCCTACTTTTTTGAACAACCAAAACTCTGTATAGTTCTTTGTCTTAAAGAGTATGAATCCAGGACGGTTCATCTTAGATCATCTTCTTCTAAACAACTCTTAATTTCTTTCGTTTCTCCTCACTTACCAGTTTCTTCACCCACTATTAGTAGATGGGTCAAGAATGTTATGTTGGAAGCTGGGGTAGATGATATTTTTTCTTCACACTCTATTCGAGGAGCTTCAGCTTCTAAAGCCTTTTCTAAATCTGTTTCTTTACAGGATATTTTAAATGCTGCAGATTGGTCTGATGACAAAACTTTCAGACAATTTAATTTTAAACCTATTAACTCTATTCCTCAACAACTTGTTTTATAATTTTATTGTTATGTTATTTATTTATTATTTTGCTTTAAACTTGCAAAATAGGAGTCTCTGTTCTTGTAATAAAATTCTGATTATCCTATTTTCATGACGGAATAATCTAGATTTTATTAAAGAGACAGAGACGAGTATTTTCCCTCCACTATTTGATATGTTCCCTACCCTAAAGTTTTAAGGATAGTATTTATGTAATTCTAATAATTCTTTATTGTTTTTCAGTGCCGAATCCTTCCTCTACAGGATTTTAAGAGTTTATCTAGAAAATCTGATTCATCTAAAAATGTTCTTCAATCAACTTCTTCATCTGGCAAGTTTTCTTTTTCTTCCTGGAGGAGTATGCAGTTATTCTTCAATCAACCTTTGGTTTCATCGAAGTTCTTCATATTATTCTGGATTGTTTTTGCGGGACTGTTCCTGTTTTTATTCTTTTTGAATGATTTGTGTTTTCTTCGTTTGAGTGAGAAAAGAGGAGGTTTTGCTACTGTTTGGACTCTATATGGTTACTATGACTCATCTGATTGGTCCTTACTATCTCTGACCACTAAAGGACTGTTTTCATTGGTCTCAACTATCTATTCATTGTTAACATATTTTTTCTGTTAAAGGGACAGTTTACTCAAAAAATGTCTCCCCTTTAATTTGTTCCCAATGATCCACATTACCTGCTGGAGTGTATACAATTGTTTACAAGTATTTCCATTACCCTTATAAAGGCATATGAAATAGTTTATTTAGCCTGTGGTATCCCCACTCATCCTGAATGTTTTTGGCCTCAAGGCCAAGATGTGTTAACACAGCCAGTAGAAGAAATTACACTCCCAGTGGATTATAGAAGAGATACGGTAATAAAATGTTAATTTTCCATTGTTCTCTCCAAATATTGGTGATTGGTTTATGGACAGATATAAGGTAAAGAAGCAGGTATATTTACACAATGTGATAAAGTAATGAGATTTGATTATACCTACAAGCTCAACCCATTTTATTAGGTTGTGGCTTCAAAACACAAAATCAGCTAATTCAAATGCACAAATAAGCCTTAAAAAAGCAAATCTCGTACATTTTATACTCTGCAGCTGGTAAAAAAAAGTAATTGGAAACACATTAGGGAAAAACAATTCTATAGTAGACTGTCCCTTTAATATTCAAATGTTATTTCTTTAAATTGCTGTCTGAGTAGTAAAGTGAAAGGTAATGCAAAATACTCGTCTCCGTCTCTTTAATAAAATCTAGATTATTCCGTCATGAAAATAGGTTAATCGGAATTATCTCTCCTTTGCCTACACTCAAAAATTGTGAATTGGGTAGAAAGATGATTTAAGGATATAATAATAAATAAATGGAGTACATTCAACAGAGGTGGTAGTTCCTACAGTGTTCCTCAAGGATCAATTCTGGGGCCAGTATTATTTAACATATTTATCAGAGATATCAGCAATGGATTACAGGGGAAAGTCCATCTGTTTGCAGATGATACAAAAATTTGTAACAGAGTAGATGTTCCAGGGGGGTAGACAAAATGAGAAGTGATATAAAACTTGGAGGCTTGGACAAATGACTGGGATCTAGAGTTTAACACTGTAAAGTGCAAAATTATGTATTTAGAGAACAAAAATCCAAACGCTTATTACAGACTCAATGACACTTTACTGACTGTTACAAATAAGGAACGGGACTTTGGAAATGGAAATATTTTAGATTTAAAATGTAATAAACAATGTAGTACTGCAGCAAGAAAGGTCGGTAGAATGCTTGGTTGAATTGGTAGAGGTATCTGCAGCAGAAATAGTAAGGTTCCTATGTCACTTTACAGATCATTAGTTAAAGAGACACTGAACCCAATTTTTTTTCTTTCGTGATTTAGATAGAGCATGCAATTTTAAGCAACTTTCTAATTTACTCCTATTATCAATTTTCTTTGTTCTCTTGCTATCTTTATTTGAAAAAGAAGGCATCTAAGCTATTTTTTGGGGTCAGAACCCTGAACAGCGCTTGTTTATTGGTGGATGAATTAATCCACCAATCAGCAAGAACAGCCCAGGTTGTTCACCAAAAATTGGCCGGCATCTAAACTTACATTCTTGCATTTGAAACAAAGATATCAAGAGAATGAAGAAAATTTGATAATAGCAGTAAATTAGAAAGTTGCTTAAAATTGCATGCTCTATCTGAATCACAAAAGAAAAAAGTTGGGTTCATTGTCCCTTTAAACCTCAGAGGCCTCAAAAGAGGTTGTGATGACAAATACTGTGGGGGACTTTAAGAATACCTGGGATAAACATAAGGCTATCCTATAAACTAACTTTATACTTTTAGGAAATATCAAGCAGACTTGCTGGGCATATGGTTCTTATCTGTCATCAAAATCTATGTTTCTATGTATCTCACAAGAAAAGCAAACAAACCAGACACCCTGCTGGTGAAAATATTACTAAATGATCAGAATGGATAAACCATTCAATGGTTGAGAAGAGGAGATTGTAAAATCACTAAGGTTCTCAGAAAGATAACCTGTCTATCTACTAGACTAGATCTAGCAACTAGATATAGAACAGAGATCTGAATTTCATTGATGTCACAAGAAAATTAGCCGATAAGACCATGACTAAATATTCTGTAAGAATCAAAGAATAGTGAAATAGATGGTAAAACCAAAATAGGAAAAACAATTTATGTAAGAACTTACCTGATAAATTCATTTCTTTCATATTGGCAAGAGTCCATGAGCTAGTGACGTATGGGATATACAATCCTATCAGGAGGGACAAAGTTTCCCAAACCTCAAAATGCCTATAAATACACCCCTCACCACACCCACATATCGGTTTAACAAATAGCCAAGTAGTGGGGTGATAAAATAAGGAGTAAAAAAAAGCATACAAAAAGAGGAACTGGAAATAATATTGTGCTTTTATACAAAAATTATAACCACCATAAAAAAGGGTGGGCCTCATGGACTCTTGCCAATATGGAAGAAATTAGTTTATCAGGTAAGTTCTTACATAAATTATGTTTTCTTTCATGTAATTGGCAAGAGTCCATGAGCTAGTGACGTATGGGATACAAATACCCAAGATGTGGGAGACCACAGAAGAGTCACTAGAAAGGGAGGGATAAAATAAAAACAGCTATTTCCGCTGAAAAAAATAAATCCACAAAAAATAAATCTTTCATATAAATTTCACATAAATTTCAAGAAAAAAACTTAAAATCATAAGCAGAAGAATCAAACAGACAGCTGCCTGAAGAACTTTTCTACTAAAGACTGCTTCAGTAGAAGCAAAATACATCAAAATGATAAAATTTTGTAAATGTATGCAAAGAAGACCAAGTTACTGCTTTGCAAATCTGATCAACCGAAGCTTCATTCTTAAAAGCCCAAGAAGTGGCGACTGACATAGTAGAATGAGCTGTAAATCTCTGAGGCGGAGACTGTCCCGCCTCTAAATAAGCTTGTGAATCAAAAGCTTTAACCAAGATGCCAAAGAAATGGCAGAGATTTTTTGACCTTTCCTAGGACCAGAAAAAATAACAAGGGATGCACCGAAATTTTGGCCGCAGAAACGTTTCAGACGAAAATGGCATGTTTGGCTATTTCTGTTTTCGGTTATTTTGCCTGTTATTTTCTGTAAAATTATTGTGTAGCATGTTTCAAATTTGATGCTAGCCTAGAGCTGCTGTTTAAGTTCATTACTTGTAGGGATGCACCAAAATTTTGGTCGCAGAAACATTTTGGCCGAAATGGCATAATTTTTTGCCTGTTTTTTTTTCTTTCTAAAATTATTGTGTAGCATATTATTGTTTAGGATATTTTTGTCCAATTTTAGTGTGCTACTTTCAATAAAAGTGTGGGCTTTTTTTTATTGGCTTTTAGGTTTTCAATTCAGATTCCTTCATTAAATAGTCTAATTGTGCAAAAAAAACTAAAAAAAAAAAAATATATTGAAAAAAAGACATTTTCGGTATCAGTTTTCGGCCAAGTGCATCCTAGATTTTCGGGTTCAGTTTCGGTCCAGAATTTCCATTTCGGTGCATCACTAAAAACAACAAATAGACTAGAAGTCTCCCTGAAATCTTTAGTAGCTTTGACATAATATTTCAAAGCTCTTACAACATCCAAAGAATGTAAAGACAACAATTTCCCTACTAATGTTGTTAGAATCCACAACCTTAGGAAGAAATTTAAACAAAGTCCGCAAAACAGCCTTATCCTGATGGAAAATCAGAAAAGGAGAATCACAAGAGAGAGCAGACAATTCAGAAACTCTTCTAGCTGAAGAGATAGCCAAAAGAAACAACACTTTCCAATAAAGTAGTTTAATATCCAAATAATGCATAGGCTCAAAAGGAGGAGCCTGCAAAGCCTTCAAAACCAAATTAAGACTCCAAAGAGGAGAGATAGATTTAACAACAGGCTTGATACGAACCAAAGCCTGAACAAAACAGTGAATATCAGGAACTTTCTATGAAATAAAACAGAAAGAGCAGAGATTTGTCCCTTCAAGGTACTTGCAGACAAACCTTTATCCAAACCATCTGAAGAAACTGTAAAATTCTAGGAATCCTAAAAGAATGCCAAGAGAATTTATGAGAAGTACACCATGAAATATAGGTTTTCCAAACCCGATAATAAATCTTAATTGAAACAGACTTATGAGCCTGTAGCATAGTATTAATCCCTGAGTCAGAGAAACCTCTATGACTAAGTACTAAGTGTTCAATTTCCATACCTTCAAATAGCAATTTGAGATCCTGATGGAAAAACGGCCCTTGAGACAGAAGGTCCGGCCTTAAAGGAAGTGGTCAAGGTTGGCAACTGGACATCCAGACAAGATCCGCATACCAAAACCTGTGAGGCCATGCTGGTGATATCAGAAACACATGCAATTGTTCCAATATTATCTTGGAGATCACCCTTGGAAGAAGAACTAGAGGCAGAAAAATGTAAGCAGGTTGGTAAAACCAAGGAACTGCTAATGCATCCACCATCTCCGCCTGAGGATCCCTGGACCTGGAAAGGTACCTGGGAAGCTTCTTGTTTAGATGAGAAGCCATCAGATCTATTTTGGGGAGACCCCACATCTGTACAATCTGACAAAATACATCTGGATGGAGAGACCACTCCCCTGGATGCAAAGACTGACGACTGAGATAATCCGCTTCCCAATTGTCTACACCTAGAATTTGTATCACAGAAATTAGGAGCTGGATTCCGCCCAAGAAAGTATCTGAGATACTTCTTTCATCGCTAAAGGACTGCGAGTCCCCCCTTGATGATTGACATATGCCCCAGTTGTGATATTGTCTGTCTGAAAACAAATGAATAATTCTCTCTTTAATAGCGGCCAAGTCTGAAGAGCCCTGAAAATCGCACAGAGTTCTAAAATACTGATTGGTAACCTCGTCTCTTGAGGATTCCATACTCCTTGTGCTGTCAGAGACAGCTCCCCAACCTGTGAGACTTGCATCTGTTGTAATCACAATCCAGGCAGGACGAACAAAAGAGGCCCCTTGAATAATCTGATGATGGACTAACCACCAGGACAGAGTTGAATGTTGAGATTTAAGTATATCAACTGTGATATCCGAGTATAATCCCTGCACCATTGATTCAGCATGCAAAGCTGCAGAGGTCTCATATGAAAACGAGCAAAGGGGATCGCGTCTGATGCTGCAGTCATGAGACCTAAAACTTCCATGCACATAGCCACTGAAGGGAATGATCGAGATTGAAGGTTTCGACAGGCAGAAACCAATTTAATTTGTCTCTGTTAAAGACAAAGTCATGGACACTGAATTATCTGGTAACCTAAAAAGGTGACCCTTGTCTGAGGAATCAAGGAACTCTTTGGTAAATTGATCCTCCAACCATGTCTTTGAAGAAACAAGACAAGCTGATTTGTGTGAGATTCTGCTAAATGAAAAGATTAAGCCAGTACCAAGATATCGTCCAAATAAGGAAACACCGCAGTACCCTGCTCTCTGATTACAGATAGAAGGGCACAGAGAACCTTCGAAAAGATTATTGGAGCTGTTGCTAGGCCAAATGGAAGAGCAACAAACTGGTAAGGCTTGTCTAGAAAAGAGAATCTCAGAAACCGATAGTGGTCTGGATGAATCGGAATATGAAGATACGCATCCTGTAAGTCTATTGAGGACATGTAATGACCTTGCTGAAAAAAAGGCAGAATTGTCCTTATAGTCACCACCATCTTGAAAGTTGGGACTGGTCTGAAAGAATTTTCCTTCTTCGGGACAATGAATAGATTTGAATAAAAACCCAGACCCTGTTCCAGAATGGAACTGGTACAATCACCCCTGAAAGCTCTAGATCTGAAACACACTTCAGAAGAGTAGAAATAGCCCCATCAACCTTAGGAACTTTTTCCCACAACTCTAATTTAGCCACTGGCAAAGGATACAACTTTTTAAACCTTGAAGAAGGAACAAAAGAAGTACCAGGCTTAGACCATTCCTTAGCAATCACATCAGAAATAGAATCAGGAACAGGAAAAACCTCAGGAGTAGTCACAGGAGGTTTATAGACAGAATTTAAACGTTTACTGGATTTATTATCAAGAGGACCAGACTCCTCAATATCCAAAGTTATTAACACTTCTTTTAATAAATAACAAATATACTCAATCTTAAAAAGATAAGATGATTTAGCAGTGTCAATGTCTGAAGTAGGATCTTCTGAGAAAAAGAGATCCTCATCAGAGGAGGATATATCAGTATGTTGCCAGTCATTACAAATTTCATCAGTAATATGAGAAGTTTTAAAAGACCTTTTACGTTTATTTGAAGGCGGTATAGCAGCCATAGCCTTCTGTATTGCCTCAGCAATATAATTTTTCATATCAACAGGGATATCATGTACTTTAGATGTTGAAGGAACAACAGATACTGTACTAGCAATAATAGAAACCTTTTCTGCATGCAAAAGCTTATCATGACAACTATTACATACTACAGCTGGAGATATAATCCCCACTAGCTTACAACAGATACACTTGGCTTTGGTAGAACATTGTTCAGGCAGCATGGTTCCTACAGCAGATTCTGAGACAGGATCAGATTGAGACATCTTGTAAAATGTAAAAAAGAAAAAATAACATTAAACAGAAATATCTTATTTCCACATATAGCAGTTTCAGGAATGGGAAAAAATGCAAATGCTAAAATGACAAAATAAAGCAAATAGCATAGCCCTCTGAACATAAAGAAGGCAAGGATCATATAGGAAGTGAGGTAAAATAAAACTATTTTTCTTTGGCGCCAAGTATGACGCACGACGCAAAAGGCAGTTGAGAATTTTTTTGGCGCCGTAAAACATCCGGAAATGACCCAACTCGCGTCATAACAAACACAACCTAGCGTCAACTAAGATGCAGGAAATTATGAACTTGCGTCATGACGGACGCACATTCGCGCCCATAAAATTTCTAGCGCCAAGAATGATGCAATAAACAACAGCATTTTGCGCTCTCGCGAGCCTAATTTGCCCGCAAGTTTTCCAAAGAAAAAACAAGTCAAATTGAAAAAAAGATTAAACCCCAGGTAAGACATACTTCCTAAAACATGATTCCCATAACAAAACTGCTGGACTGCAAAGGGAAATACACATAGACCTGACTCATGGCAAATATAAGTAAAATACATATATTTAAAACTTTATATTAATACATAAAGCATCAAACCATAGCTGAGAGTGTCTTAAAAAATGATACATACTTACCGAAAGACACCCATCCACATATAGCAGATAGCCAAACCAGTACTAAAAGCTATCAGCAGAGGTAATGGTATATAAGAGTATATTGTCAATCTGAAAAGGGAAGTAGGAGATGAATCCCTACGACCGATAAGAGAGAACCCTTGAAAAGAAAACAATAAAATCAAATAGGCGATACTCTCTTCACATCCCTCTGACAAACACTGTACTCTGAGAGGAATTGGACTTGAGAATGCTTAGAAGCGCTCATCACAGAAGAAATCATAAAAATCTTGCACAAACTTACTTCAACACCTCCATAGGAGGAATAGTTTGTAAAACTGAATTGTGGCTGTGGTGAGGGGTGTATTTATAGGCATTTTAAGGTTTGGGAGACCTTGCCCCTCCTGGTAGGATTGTATATCCATACGTCACTAGCTCATGGACTCCTGCCAATTACATGAAAGAAAACTGAACATCTAAGCTAGATCTGCACAACCAGATCTGCATGATCAATCTTGTCAATTAGAAATACTGATAAGCATGATATTAACTATGTCTCTAAGTGGTAAAACTAATTAAAACATAAAGGAAAGCTAGATGAATTATCAATTAGCTACAGTAATCATAGACATACGATTAAGTATACTCAGGCTCAGACAAAGCATCTGAAAAGGAGAGGTTAAAACAAGAGGGACTATAAAGGTCAAATGTGAAATTCAACATAGATTCACCACTATAAGAAAACTTCTTGATGGAGAAAATCTTCCACCATATGAAGAAACGCCTGTATGAGCATTTGTTTGGGATATAATTTTGGTATTATTGAATTTAGTATTTGGAGGTTTATTTTTGATTCATCCTTCTTTGGGACTGTCTGGATGATGCCCTACCTTTTTCTATAATTGTGTATGGACACCTAGCAATAGCATACTGTTAAAAGGACAGTCTACACCAGAATTTTTATTGTTTTAAAAGATAATCCCTTTATTACCCATTCCCTAGGCGGCCATTAAGGGCTTAGAGGTTTAGCTTTCAACTAACAATACCAAGAAAACAAAGCAAAATTAGTGATAAAAGTAAATTGGAAAATTGTTTAACGTTACATACCCTATCTGAATCATGAAAGTTTATTTTGGACTAGACTGTCCCTTTAAGCCCCTTTATTGCATACTGCTTGTGGGATTTACGCAATCATAGTGTTAATTGTAACAGGGAACTTTTTGTAAGAATCGTTGGGTGCTATATAATGTGCCTCTCTATCCGTGGGATTGTGTCCTAATACGATTTTTCCTCCACCTTTATATTTCTGTGATCCTGATTGATTACCTGTATCCTATTCTCCCTTCCATCAGACAGTGTGTACTTTGGTACAATATTTTAACTGTTTTTAAACTTGAATAATGTCAACACTTTTTAACATTTACAAATAAAAGTTATATTTTATTTTTAGGCTCCACCATTCTTCCCCTCTTAAGTGTGTGCCAGATGATTATATTCCTCTCTCTTTTTTTGCATACTAAGAACATAAATGCACCATGATGAACTAGGGTAAAAATGTACCAACCAGAATCCATCTCAAGAGAAGGAACTCTGAAAAACCTGATAAATATCTGAAATCCAAAGTTGGTCAGAAAAATTCCCTCTTTCTTGGGAACAAAGAATAAATTGAGAGAAAACAAAAGAGAGTCCTTGGTCTTATTCCAGAAGCTGGAACCGGGATGACACCCTCTAGGATCCAGCACAAGGGTTGAGAGGAAAAGGACTTCTGTCTGTACAGGATCTTTCAGAAAAATTGTCAGAATAACCTTCATCAAAGGAAATGATCGCTGAAGCCCAGACTGTAATCATAGGCAATTATAATAAGCCAGATATTGTGATATACGATGACTAGGCCCTTTGAGAAAAGAATAACCTACCATCTACCAGATAGATTCTAGATTGAAGAAGCAAGCTATTTGTAAGAGGAAGAAAACTGCTAAGATTGTTTGGCCTTATTTTTAATAACACTAGACTTCCAGGAATCTCTGGGAAACTCTAGAGTCTGTGGAAATAGTAGGATTTTCCTTTAGACTAAGAGTTCTGAGGAAGTAAGTTCCTACATCCTCCATGCACAATCGAAACAATGTTATGGAACCAAGGATGAACAAATGTTACCCAGCAAAAACAGGGATAAAGGTCTTCTATAAAGACTATGGGGCCGATTTATCCTATGTCGAGCGGACATGATCCGCTGAGCAGATCATGTCCGCCCGACATCGCTGTCCGCATTTAACATTGCACAAGCTGTCCCCAAAACGGCCGCAGCAGAGGGTGTCAAAAAACCCGATTGTATTCGATCGGGCTGATTGCTGTCGTCTACCTCAGAGGCGGCGGACCAGTTAAGGAGCAGCAATCTTAAGACTGCTGGTTCTTAACTGCTGTTTCCGGCAAGCCTGAAGGCTTGCGCAGAAACAGCTGCATTGTAGCCAATTGACCGCTTGGTAAATTAGCCCCTATGTCTGCTAACCATGAAATGAGCTACAAGGCTCTCCTGGGAGTAAAGGTAAAAATGTATTATAACAAAATATGAATAATGGTATTGCCAAATGATTTGGACAATCTTCAACAGCAGCATCATCTATAACAAGATCAGACAGATGTATACATTGAAGAGACTGCAATTACCCCAGCATATGACAATTTGTTAAAAATAGGGAGCCCACTTGTAGAAAACAAGGCCATTCAAAGAAAGAAACTAAATTTTGTATTCATAGAACCCCGAGAAGTGAGCTATCCTCAAAGGGAATATAAGTAATAAGACTGAAGTGGAAATTGACACGTCCATCTATGAAAAGATTTCCCAAAGCTCTACAATAGAAGCTGATACAGGAAAATCTAACACTCAGAAATAAGTTATGGCGTGGCCTATTCCTAGGAAAATAATTACTGACATGGCCTCAGGAATAGGAAATACTTCTAGAGGTTTAGAAAAAAAGAGAACGCAAAAGATTTGAAATTTTATGTAGCTGGATTTAGGGTCTTGGACGCCTAAGACTAATCTCTCTTAGCCCAGCAAAAACACATGCCATATCCTGATCGAGATTATCTCTCTGACTACCAGAATTTAACTCAACTTCAGAAGACAATTTGAGGAGTTAGAGGTTGAATTCTCCTTTAGCTGGAAGATCAGACTAAAACTATGTGCTGACCTGGAGGAAGCCTAAACGTCCTAACTGCTAGAAGTTGAAAAGTGCAGAAATCATGTAGTAGAACTTCTGTGTACAAGAGAAACACAAGGAAAACAAGAGACTTAGTTGTCCTACCTGCAGGAAGGTTAAAGTACAGGAAAGTCTTAATCCTGCAGACAAATCTGTAAAATTCTCGTGTACGCTGAAAAACAGGGTAGTACAGAATCCCTTTGAGAAATCTCTAGCATTAGTTAGGATATAATGTATAAAGGATCCATAC
This sequence comes from Bombina bombina, assembly GCF_027579735.1. Classification (NCBI taxonomy): domain Eukaryota; kingdom Metazoa; phylum Chordata; class Amphibia; order Anura; family Bombinatoridae; genus Bombina; species Bombina bombina. The sequence goes on from NC_069501.1 coordinate 480,584,466, forward strand.
AGAAATGCAAGGCTTAACTTGTTATAACAAAAAGGCTTGCAAATATACACATAGGTTAAAAAATAAGTGAATAGTGGATCTAGATGTAAAAGTGGTAACCACCAAATCATTTAATTTTTGGTTACTGTGTAAGATCAAACTAATAAAGCAGTAAATCCATAACAGGGGAAAACAAAGACTGACTTTAAGAGAAAGGTCCAAGTAACATGAGGAGAATAAATATGAGCCACAAAGTAAGATCCCCTTAGAATATTATATTAAAATAGAAATTATATTTATATGAAATCTAAATACATATACACATAACTCATATCAACTGGGAAAAATACAAAGCATACAAATATCAAAAATCTGTGGAAATATAAATATACACAGTGCACAGACAGTAGACATCATAAAGTTTCTAAAACCTGGTGAAAATTCATTGAGCCCCAAAGAGGAACTCACTGAAGGATGATCAATTACCTTAGAAAAAGCAGACTTATTCATATAAGAGTCAACACAGAATCAAAACAGGAAGTGCACAGTTGAGCTCCGTAGCCAGTTACTAAAGTATACATATATTTGGAGGAAAATCTGTAGGCCTCCCTTCTAAAGGGTCTCAACCAGGAGAGAAAATTCCAATCTGCTCCATAAATATTAAGGTTAATATAAAACACAGATATAAATACAAAGAATGTAATCCAAGTAAAAGTTGACATTCTCCAAAATTTAGCCTATATCAGACAAATATGTCCTCATAATAACCTCACCATAGAGCCTCATAACTTCTCTATAATATCTTCACTACAGGAGCCTTTAGCAGCCTAACTGGAAAAGAAGATTACAAACTGCAAGGGAGAGATAAGGAGAATCATGCACACAACTCCACACAGCAGCAGGAAAAGTATTAACTGTCCCCTTGCTGGAGCATAGTTTCCCACGCTCCAAAAGAGAAAAAAGTATGGCCGCGCTAAAGAAAGAGCGCTAAGTACTGCTGCCAGAAAAAAAAAACCATGATGGGCACGCAAAGAAATTATGTTCATGCAAAAAACTAATAAAGTAGAACAGCAAAATGATACAGCATAGCATCCAGGTTTGTCCCACAAGGAGCACTTTACAAATTGTCTGGCACCACTCTACATCTGTGTACCTGATAAAGTCCTCTGGCTACGATCTACACATGAAGTATGTACCTGCAGGCTGCATGAATGAAAAGGCATAAACCCCATCCAGTACTGTCATACTGTCAATACTTGCAACTGGTTGCCACTGTAATCCCTGATGAATGTACATCTTTCTTAAGTAAGCCTCTAGCTTCTTATCCGTGGGATCCTTGAAAGAACAACTATCCTCAATAGGAATAGTAGTTCACTTGGCTAGAGTAGAGATAGATTCCTCTACCTTGGGCACTGTGCACCACGAGTCATGTATAGAGTCAGCAGCAGGAAACATTTTTTTTAAAAACAGGGGACGTGGAAAAAGCAATCCCTGGCTTATCCCATTCCTGAGCTATAATTTCCAACATACGGTCTGGAACTGTAAAAACTTCCACAGAAGGAAGTACATCATATACTCTTAAGTTTACTAGACTTTTTCGGATTCTCAGCGACAGATGAGTTGGAGTCTTCCAAAGTAGCAAGAACCTCCTTCAAAAGTAACCAGAGGTGTTCTAGCTTAAATCTAAAATTAACCTCCTGTGAATCTGTAGAATTTTTTCCGCTATAGTGTCAGAGTCTGAGATCTCGCCCTCAGAAGCTACTGAGGTATTATCTTCATCAGACAATTGAGAGAGGCTGACTAACGCAGACTTAGTGGAGTCAGAACCCTTCTTAACAGAAATATTATTAGATTTCCTCTTACGCTTACCAGAAACAAGGAAAGCTGATAAAGCTGCAGAAACCACAGAATTTATTTGCAAAATCCCCTGGTAAATAAACACCCCCAGGAGGTTGTTGAGAGGAACCGCAGGGCACTGCATGACAAACTGCTAAAGCTTGGGACGTTTGAGGGGAAAGCTGAGGCATGGCATGGCCAACATTATCCTGAGAAACATATGGCTCAGAGGGGTAATCCTTGTCTTTAGATGACAAAGTCCTATTTAAACAAGTGGACCAAACCTGCACAGGAGGGACAACTTGCTCCTTCAAACAATAAACAGTTTTCAAAATTAACTCCCAAATTTAAATTAGTGTCCATAACGGGAAATTACTACTTCCACTCCTAAAAGAAATAACCACAGAATCAAAGTAACTTTGAAAATAACATTTTTGAAAATAAAAAACTTTGGACTGTACCTTTAAAAAAAATAAACCAGTACTAAAAAATTACAGAGACAGATATAACCTATATATGCACCTCTAAATCTCAGCCTTGCTGAGGACCTTCCGCTCCTAAGACCAGTCGAGATGTCCCCCTAGCTGGGGATATATTGTAGACTCTGGAGAAGTAGTAGATCCGTTACCAAACACAATAAACCGCACTGCCATACGCTACTCTTTCTACCCAACTTGACAGGAAAGGCCATGGTAGCGGAAGCGCAAAGTAGGGTCACCGCAGGAAGCTCAAATGTATTATTAACTGTGCCACAGTTTAATTCTCTCAGGAGGCTGTTAAAAAAAAAAAGGCACTAGTATGCGGCATTGCGCCATTAAACTTCTTACCAGCAACACTAATAAAAGTGCACACCAAATCATGATATTATATCAATGAATGCAGCAAATAAAAAACAAAATTTATGTTTACCTGATAAATTTCTTTCTCCTACGGTGTATCCGGTCCACGGCTTCATCCTTACTTGTGGGATATTCTCTTCCCCTACAGGAAGTGGCAAAGAGAGCACACATCAGAGCTGTCCATATAGCTCCACTCAGGCTCCGCCCCCCCAGTCATTCGACCGACGGTTAGGAGAAAAAGGAGAACCATAAGGTGCAGTGGTGACGGTAGTTTACAAAAAATAAATTTAAACCTGACCAAAATGCCAGGGCGGGCCGTGGACCGGATACACCGTAGGAGAAAGAAATTTATCAGGTAAACATAAATTCTGTTTTCTCCTACATTGGTGTATCCGGTCCACGGCTTCATCCTTACTTGTGGGAACCAATACCAAAGCTTTAGGACACGGATGAAGGGAGGGAACAAGTCAGGTAACCTAAACGGAAGGCACCACTGCTTGCAAAACCTTTCTCCCAAAAATAGCCTCCGAAGAAGCAAAAGTAATGAATTTGTAAAATTTGGCAAACGTATGCAGTGAAGACCAAGTCGCTGCCTTACAAATCTGTTCAACAGAAGCCTCATTCTTGGAAGCCCATGTGGAAGCCACAGCTCTAGTAGAGTGAGCTGTAATTCGTTCAGGAGGCTGCCTTCCAGCAGTCTCATAAGCCAACCAGATGATGCTTTTCAGCCAGAAAGACAGAGAGGTCGCAGTCGCCTTTTGACTTCTCCTCTTGCCAGAATAGACGACAAACAAGGACGATGTTTGTCTGAAGTCTTTAGTTGCTTTTAGATAAAACTTTGAAGCACGAACCCCATCAAGATGGTGTAACAGACGTTCCCTGTTAGAAACTGGATTAGGACACAGAGAAGGAACAACTATTTCCTGGTTGATATTCTTATTGGAAACCCCTTTTGGAAGAAAACTAGGTTTGGTACGTAAAACGACCTTATCTGTATGAAACACCAGATAGGGTGAATTACACTGCAAAGCAGACAATTCAGAAACTCTTCTCGCAGAAGAAATAGCTACAAAAAAACTAAACTTTCCAAGATAGTAACTTAATATCTATGGAATGTAGAGGTTCAAACGGAACCCCTTGAAGAACTGAAAGAACTAAATTTAGACTCCATGGAGGAGCCACAGGTCTGTAGACAGGCTTGATTCTGACTAAAGCCTGTACAAACCCTGAATATCTGGCATGGCTGCCAGACGCTTGTGTAACCAAACAGACAGAGCAGATATCTGTCCCTTAAAAGAACTAGCTGACAGACCTTTCTCCAATCCTTCTTGGAGAAAAGATAGTATCCTTGGAATCCTAATCTTACTCCATGAGTAACCCTTGGATTCGCACCAGCAAAGATATTTCCGCCATATCTTATGGTAAATTTTCCTGGTGACATATTCACCAGGTCTGCATACCAAGTCCTGCGTGGCCACGCAGGAGCTATTAGAATTACCGAAGCCTTCTCCTGCTTGATCCTGGCTACTAGCCGGGGGAGAAGGGGAAACGGTGGAAAGACATAAGCTAGATTGAACGACCAAGGCGCTACTAAGGTATCTACCAATGTCGCCTTGGGATCCCTGGACCTGGACCCGTAACGTGTAGCTTTGAAGTTCTGACGTGGCGCCATCAGATCCAGATCTGTAATGCCCCATAGCTGGGTCAGCTGAGCAAAAAACCTCCGGGTGGAGTTCCCACTCCCCTGGATGGAAAGTCTGAAGACTCAGATAATCTGCTTCCCAGTTATCCACTCCTGGGATGTGAATTGCTGATAGATGGCAGGAGTGATCCTCTGCCCATTTGATGATCTTGGATACCTCCCTCATCGTCAGGGAACTCCTTGATCCCCCCTGATGATTGATGTACGCAACAGTCGTCAAGTTGTCCGACTGAAAACTGATGAATTTGGCCTCCGCTAGTTGAGGCCATGCCTGGAGCGCATTGAATATCGCTCTCAATTCCAAAATGTTTATCGGGAGAAGAAATTCTTCCCGAGACCATAGACCCTGAACCTTCAGGTACTTCCAGACCGCGCCCCAGCCTAAGAGGCTGGCGTCGGTCGTGACAATGATCCAATTCGGTCTTCGGAAACTCATTCCCTTAGACAGGTGATCCTAAGACAACCACCAGAGGAGTGAGTCTCTGGTTTGCTGGTCTATCTGAATCTGGGGAGAAAAATCTGCATAATCCCCATTTCATTGTTTGAGCATGCACAGTTGCAATGGTCTTAAATGAATTAGAGCAAAAGGAACCACGTCCATTGCCGCAACCATTAGTCCTGTTACCTCCATGCACTGAGCTATTGAGGGTTGAGGAATGGATTGAAGAACTCGACAAGTGTTCAAAAGTTTTAGTTTCCTGACCTCTGTCAGAAAGATTTTCATTTCTACCGAGTCTATTATTGTTCCCAGGAAGGGAACCCTTGTGAACGGGGACAGAGAACTTTTTTCTATGTTCACCTTCCACCCGTGAGACCTTAGAAAGGCTAGAACAATGTCCGTATGAGCCCTTGCTTTGTGAAAAGACGACGCCTGTATTAAATGTTGTCTAGTTAAGGTGCTACTGCAATGCCCCTTGGCCTTAGCACCACTAGAAGGGACCCTAGCACCTTTGTGAAAATTCTCGGAGCAGTGGCCAATCCGAAGGGAAGAGCCACGAACTGGTAATCCGAATGGTTTCCATTTGGAATGATGGAACTGAGTAATTGGTCTAGGATCTTTAAATCCAGAATTGGCCTGAAAGTTCCTTCCTTTTTGGGAACTTCAAACAGGTTTGAGTAAAATCCCAGTCCTTGTCCTGCTGTTGGAACTGGGTTTATCACTCCCATTTTTAAAAGGTACTCTACGCAATGTAAGAATGCCTGTCTCTCTATCTGGTCTAAAGATAAGCGAGACAAGTGGAACCTTCCCCTTGGAGGAAGGTCCTTGAATTCTAGAAGATACCCCTGAGAGACAATTTCTAGTGCCCAGGGGTCCGGAACATCTCTTGCCCAGGCCTGAGCAAAGAGAGAAAATCTGCCCCCTACTAGATCCGGTCCCGGATCGGGGGCTACCCCTTCATGCTGTCTTGGTAGCAGCAGCAGGTTTTTTTTTTGGCCTGTTTACCCTTGTTCCAGCCTTGCAATGGTTTCCATGCTGGTTTGGGCTGGGGTGCGTTACCCTCTTGCCTAGTGGCTGTAGAGGTAGAAGCCGGTCCTGAAATTGCGAAAGGAACGAAAATTAGACTTATTTTTAACTTTGAAAGGTCTATCCTGTGGGAGGGCATGGCCCTTTCCCCCAGTGATATCTGAAATAATTCCTTTCAACTCTGGCCCGAATAGGGTCTTACCTTGAAAGGAATATTAAACAATTTTGTTTTGGACGACACATCCGCCGACCACGATTTTAGTCAAAGCGCTCTACGCGCCACTATTGCGCGAAAAGCGCAAAAAGCGGCATCTGTAATGAAAGAATTAGCCAACTTCAGGGCGTGAATTCTATCCATGACTTCATCCTAAGAAGTCTCCTTCTGGAGCGAGTTTTCTAATTCCTCAAACCAAAAAGCAGCTGCAGTGGTTACAGGAATAATGCAAGAAATTGGTTGAACAAAAATTTTCTTAAATAAACCTTCTAATTTTTTATCCATAGGATCTTTGAAAGCGCCACTGTCTTCTATTGGTATAGTTGTGCGCTTAGCTAGCTTTGAAACTGCCCCCTCTACCTTAGGGACCGTCTGCCACGCGTCCCTTCTGGGGTCAACAATGGGGAACATTTTCTTAAATATAGGAGGGGGAACAAAAGGTACACCTGGTTTCTCCCACTCCTTATTCACTATATCCGCCACCCTCTTAGGTATCGGAAACGCATCAGTGTGTACTGGGACCTCTAAGAATTTATCCATTTTACACAATTTTTCTGGGACCACCAAAGGGTCACAATCATCATGAGTAGCCAGGACCTCCTTAAGCAGAGCACGGAGGTGTTCTAGCTTAAATTTAAATGCTATGGTATCAGGCTCTGCCTGCTGAGAAACTTTTCCTGTGTCAGAAATCTCTCCCTCAGACAAGCCCTCCCTCACCGCCAAGTCAGATTGATGTGAGGGCACTACAGATAAATTATCCTCTGCGTCTACTTGCTCATTGTCTGTATTTAAAACTGAGCAATCACGCTTCCTAGGAAAGCTGGCAGTTTGGATAAAAATGCTGCGATAGAATTATCCATTACTGCTTCTAACTGTTGCATAGTAATCGCAATTGGTGCGCTAGATGTACTGGGCATCGCCTGCGCGGGCATAGCTGGTGTTGACACAGAAGGAGAGGAAAGCAAGCTATTTTCACTACCTTCAGCTAAAGAATCATCTTGGGCTATATTTTTAAGTGTGATTCTACTGACTGTCCTTAAGCTGTCTGGACGCTATGGCACACTTCACACATAAATTTAATGGGGGAACCACCTTGGCCTTTGGACATACAGAACATAGGCTATCTGAAGACTCAGACATGTTTAACAGACTTAAACAGAACTATAATGCAATAAAAATTATTTTTGACAAAAACATTACTGTCTCTTTAAATAATAAAAAAAGCACACTTTTTTACTGAAATATCAAAAAACCATGAAATAAACATCCGATTTTAATGACATTTTCACCACAGAGTCTTAATGCTTTGAAAAGATTGCACACAAATTTTCAGATCAATTAACCCCTTAATGCACACTTTTTTACTGAAACATAAAAAAACCCATGAAATAAACATCCGATTTTAATGAAATTTTCACCACAGAGTCTTAATGCTTTGAAAAGATTGCACACAAATTTTCAGATCAATTAACCCCTTAATGCCCAAACCGAGTTAATAACAGTTATTAACCAGTTAACACACTACAGTACTAGCCACAGATTTCACTGTAGCCTTTTACCTTCATTAGGGATTATTTTAGCAGGAAATAAGCCTCCCTGGAGTCTTTTATGATGCCTCTTGACTCCCCACATGAAGATGCATGGATTGCCTAGGCAAAAACAACTGCACAATTTAGGCCTAAAGATGAGGCCTCCTCCCTCTTCATTCTAGAGTGGAGGGGCCTTTCTGACTAGATTTAGGTGTCCAAATAAGTGCCAGGCCGAAATTAAACCCCAAAAGTGTTTTAAAGTCTGAAAAACACCTTATTTATAGTGAAAAACATGCTAAAAAGCAATCAATTTTAAAGCCCACAATAGTGTCAACCAGCATAGAGCCCTAAATATAAGCCATCATTTTATACAGAGTCTATTAGAAAAAAAAAAATGGCTTAGCAATCCCAGAGGGAATTTCTGACAGTCTTCTAGCATTACATGGTCTTGTTAGAAACATGACTGATCATACCTGAAGCAGATAAGCCTGCAAACTGTTCCCCCCAACTGATGTTATCTGGTTAACAGTCCTGCGTGGGAACAGCAATGGATTTTAGTTACTGGTGCTAAAATCATACTCCTCTCAACAGAAATCTTCATCACTTTCTGCTGCAGAGTAAATAGTACAAACCGGCACTATTTTAAATTAACAAACTCTTGATAGAAGAAATAAAAAACTACAACTAACACCACATACTCTTTACCACCCCCGTGGAGATGCTACTTGTTCAGAGCGGCAAAGAGAATGACTGGGGGGGCGGAGCCTGAGGGGAGCTATATGGACAGCTCTGCTGTGTGCTCTCTTTGCCACTTCCTGTAGGGGAAGAGAATATCCCACAAGTAAGGATGAAGCCGTGGACCGGATACACCAATGTAGGAGAAATAAATATTTAATTAACCTCTTGATTGCCACATTGCCAATCTAAAAGCCAGCCTCATAATATATTTCCAGAGTTGCCCATAATATTATTCCAACCTAGGGAGATATTTATTACCCATTAATGTCCACATATAATATCCTACCTGTTAATTTATTATTTTAAATTCAGTGTGTCAACTTTCAGTACAGCATCCGTGTAAACCATGGGGAAAGTGATGTGCACTAAACCAGAGGTATTTTGCTGTGCATGAATGCGCTCTCCAGCATAAGCCAAGACACAATTCATTGTCTTCTTTTCCTAGTAGTTGCTGCCATCGTTATTGAATGTAAGCATAGAACTTCAATAACAAATATGTAAAGCTGGTCCATTAACACCGCTTTCATCAAATTAAAGTCTCCACTTAAACGATTTTAATAAAAGCTAAGATCGATGCCAAGCCGGTCCTCTATGACAGCTGTCATTCAAATAAATAGCTACACTGATACTATGAAGCTCGCTCACACAGTTGCTGAGAGTGAGCTTCATAGATTCAGTGAAAACTATTCTAGTACGCATGCGCATTAGTGGTCACTGGAGCATGCGTCTTCATCAAAGTGTAACATACATTACAATATGGCAGTGCTCACTGCATTCTGTAGGCGGTGGTTTCCTTTCAATACTATAGAGCTTACAAAATGTAAAGGAAGGTGAGATCACAAAACAATCTGTATTAACATGTAAACGTTTAATATGTTAAAAACAAAGCAGAATTACTAAATATATATGGTGTGTAATGTCTCTTTAAGGGCCTACCCTACATATTGAAAGTACAAAAGCGTAATTAAAGTATGAATAAAAATTGTATTAATACACAGTAAGGATTCATTTATCAAGTAGTGAAGGCTGCTCTGAGTCCTTGCACTGCTAAGATTGACAATCTCTGCTGTGACACGAGAAGAGGGTAGTGCTGCACAAGGATTTCCTTGTGGAATGAAAAATCCTGGCTGCAGTCTAACAGTGTCTCGCTGTGAACTCGGGAACATAGGTTCCCTATTAAGGAACCTTGTCTATCCGTGCCTTGTTAAATGGGCCCTAAGTGTCGCATTAAACATATGCAGCACAGTTCAAAAATAAATTAAAACGGTAACATTATTATTTAACCCCTTCGCTACCAGAATTTCAGAGAAAAACTCGCCTTCCAATGCGCTGGATAATTTTTAGCATTTTTGATATCACTCTGTTTAAACAAAAATAGAGCCTCTGTTTTATTTTTATTTACCTATGAAAACTACACATATTTAAAAGAAGACATACAAATGTATTGATCTAGACCCATTTTGGTATATTTGATGCCACTATTTGTCCGCCAAATATGATCATATAAAAAAAAAATTTTTTCTCAAACATTGGGTTTTTCACTGAAATTATTTACACACAAATATTGCATTCATAAAACAAATGGTTGTAAAAGCTTCCCTGGGGTCCCCTTTGCTCAGAAATAGCAGATATTAATAGCTTTGCCATTGTTTTTTTTTTGGCCATTAGAAGGTGGCTAATTGCAGCTGTGCACCACACTCCGGAAAGTTCCGGCAGTTAAAGGGTTAATCAGTTACCTTGTAAAATGATTATATTCTCTAGTTTAGGGATTATGCTTTAGTGTAGGGATTACCCTCCCACCCCCAGATCTCTCCCAAACACCTCTCCCCCTCCTCCACTGGTCACCACCATTTTAGGTACTAGGTTAAAAGCGTTTAGAGGTAAAGTGTTTGGGACATTTGTATCTCATGGTGGAATCCATTAGAAATGCATTAGCCAGCTTAGTAGTGCTAGTTTTTTAGCACATATATTCTTTGATCTCAGAGGGATATTTTTTATTTAAGGGGACTTGTTATTCATATAAAAGAAAAATTTTGCGCCTTGATTGATGCTTGTTTATTTTTTGTGGGTGCGCACGTGATCACTTGGCACCCTTTTTTGCTATATAGGTGTCCTGCATGCTGCAGTCCCTGCATTTAGTTACAGGTGGGCTGCTGGATGGTTGGTGTGGGTTCCCCTCTCCTCTGAGCTCTATATTTATCATGGATCATGCCGATTCCTTGCTAGCTGGGCATAATCCAGATTTAGAAGTCTTTTCAGATAAGCATTTTCCAATCATTTATGAATGTGTTTTATGTAAACAGGCTGAGGTTCTGCCTCCTGCACAATTGTGTAATGCTTGTCTTCAAAAATATATGCATAGTAACAAACCTATTTGGCTTCTAAAAGGATTGTCTCTCATTCTGTTTGTTCTTATCAGGAACAATTGGACCCCTCTCCTTATCTCTGGGAGTACATCAAATCCACTAACACAGATATGATGGCTACCTTACCCGTGCCATTTAAAAGGAAAATGATAGTGTCTGATTTGCTTTCTACAAGTGCTGGTATTTCTGAATCTCATTGTAAGTCAGTTATGTCTGAGGGGGAAGTGTTGCCTGATGATAAGGGAGTCTGTCAGGTTATTAATACGGATGTATCCCATTGTGTTTTTATTCAGACTGAATTAAAGAAGTATTGTTTGTTTTAGAGGTTTTAGATGATACCTCTGCTGGGGAGACTTCTAAGGGTCAGCTAGAATCTAGATACTTATTTTAAACATTAGGATGAATTATCTGAATTTTCCTGTTCTTATTGCTGTCTTTAAAATTTGGACTAAGGATTGGCTGAAGCTTTACAGTATTTTTAATCCTTCTCCCAGATTAATTTTTTTTTACCCTTTTCAGTCTGCTAAGTATAAGCATTTTATTAATATCCCTCATGTGGATGATGCTATTTCTGCATAGAAAAAAAATAGTGGAAATTAGTTTTTCTTTCAAAGACACACTAGATAGGAATCTTGATTCTTCTTAAAAGAAAACCTAATCTCCATTCTGGTTGCTGTTGCTATTGATGATGTATCAGCTGCTATATCTAAATAGTTAGATAATATCTCTGTTCAGGTTTTGGTGTGATAGAGATAACTTCCTAAAGCTTTTAGAGTCACTTAAATGTGCTAATGCTTTTAAGGGTGATGCTATTCTTGATATTATTAGAATTAGTGCTAGGAATTGGTTTCTTTTAGTTGCTGCCAGATGTGCTTTATGGCTTAAGTCTTGGTTTGCTGTTGCAGCTTCTATGATTATATTACTTCCTATTCCTTTTCACAGTAATATACTTTTTTAAAACTGACCTGTACAATATTATTTTAGCAGTTTCTGGTGGCAAGACTCAGTTTCTTACACAAGATAAGTTCAACAGTAAATTTAAAACTTCGTCAATTTGGTTCCATTCGTCAGAACAAGAAGCAAAAATCAGCTGCCTCTTTTTCATATCTAAGCAGCTCAAGAAAGCCCTGGACGCCTGGTGCCAATGGCACAAGTCTTTGCAGTCAAAAAAAATGCAACTCCTACTTCTAAGTCAGCATGAAGGTGTGGCCCCTAGTCCAGTATCTCTAGTAAATGGCAGGTTAATGCATTTTCAGGATGCATGGTTTAGCTCAGTTCTAGATACTTGGGCTCTGAATATGGTCTCTCTAGAGTATCTCCCAGAGATTTATTTCAAGGGTTTCAAAGAACACGGTGAAAACTCAGGCCTTTCTTCAAAGTTTCATATCTAGAATCTATAGGGGGTTATGTTGTCAAGTTCCTCCTTTAGAAGGGTTTTTACTTGATTTCTTCATAGTAAGAGGGATTTTTGTCAGTATTCCAACTTTTAACGTGGAAACCTTCAGAACTATTTTTCCTTCTTTTTTTGTCAAAGTTTCTATATGTCGATCATAGACTTAAAGGATGCCTATATGCATATTCCTATTCTTTTGGGTGTTTACAGGTTTCTGAGTTTTGCCTTTCTCGATTAATATTCTTCAGTATTTTTGCAGGTTCAAATATACTAGGAGGCCCATTTATCAAGCTCCGTATGGAGTAGTTATAAAGCAGCAGTTTAAAGACCGCTGCTCCATAACCCTGTCCGCCTGCTCTGATGAGGCGGACAGGAATCGCCGCAATTCAACACCTCCCTGCTGGCGGCCCATTGGCCGCGAGTCAGCAGGGGGCGGCGTTGCACAAGCAGCTCTTGTGAGCTGCTGGTGCAATGCCGAATACGGAGAGCGTATTGCTCTCCGCATTCAGCGAGGTCTTGCGGACCTGATCCACACTGTCGGATCAGGTCCGCAAGCCCTTTCATAAATCGGCCTCTAGGATGCCTAGATCTTTTTCAGCTAGCTTATGTGTTTTCTCCTCTAGTATTGTTACCCAGGATAATAATTAAGATCAGGCTAGAGATTGCATCTGTGTTTCTTATAGCTCCTAAATGGCTTCGAAGAGTTTGGTTTGCAAATCTGGTTCAGATGTCCAGTTGCTAACTTTGACCTCTTCCTTATTAGGAGAGATCTTCTGTTTCTAGGCCTCAATTTATATTCAGATTTTTATTCTCTACCTTGATGGTTTAGAAATTGAACAGATAGTTCTTCATCAGAGAGTTTTTTTTTTTCTTAATTTGTTTTTTATACTTTTTTATACTCTTGTTCAGGCTATGAAATTTGTTTCTAGAAGGATCCCGAAGGTTGGAAAGCTTTTAACCTTGGTGTTCTGATCATATTTATTCTTGGCATTCTTTTAATATTTCAAGCGTTTCTTCAGGATGGTTTCCAGAAAGGTAATTCTTCCAGTTCCGTGAAAGGCCAGATTTTGGCCCTCTTCATTCTTTTCCATAGGAAAATTGCTTATCTTCTAGATATGTATAGTTTTGTTCCAAAATTATCTAAAATAAAGTGTGATTTAACCTTTTTTCTCCTCTTTTGAATCTAATTTTGGTTCTGGAAGTTTTTACAATCACCTCCTTTTGAACCTATGCATAAGGTGGGTGTTAAGCGTTGTTCCTTTTGGCTATTTCCTCTGCTAGAAGAGTGTCTTATTTGTCTGCTCATTCTTGTGGTCCTCCTCATCTTATTTTTCATAAGGATTAAGCTGTCTTGTAGACTTCTTTTTGATTTTTTTATCTAAGGTTGTTTCGTCTGACAAACATTAGTAGGAAAATTGTGTTTCCTTTTTTTTGTCCTGATCCAAGAACTCTTCAGAGAGACTTCTTCATAATTGGGATAATGTCAGGGCTTTGAAATATTGTTTTGAGGTTTCTCTAAAGTCGCTTCTTATGGCAATATCAGTAGGGAAATTGTAGTTCCTTCCCTAGGTCCTGATACTAAGAATTTTTCTGCGAGACTTCTTCATAATTTCGATGTTGTCCGGGCTCTGAAATATTTTGGGGTTACTAAAAGATTTCAGACAAAACTCATTTTTTGTTCAGTTTCAGGCAAGCGCAAGGGGTAGAAGGTGTCTTCTGTTGCTCTGGCTTCTTGGATTAAGGAATTAATCCATATGCCTTATGTAGAAGCAGGTCAATCTCCTCCTAAGCATGTCACAAGACCCCACCCTGATTTTTTTGTATTTTTAAAAATATTTTCGAACCTCCTTTTTCACATTTCCACTTTATTTTGCTCTATTTCAACCTCACCTCTGTCAGCTTGGCTATATACCAGAATGATTAATCGTGGAATTGGTTTACCATGAAAGGAATTTATCAAGTAAGATATAAATTATGTTTTCATGGATAATCACAACAAGCCACTGTTTACTTTAATGTGCTGGGTGGAAGAGGGATATAAAAATTCCTGGTAAGAAAAAAAAAGGAAAAAGCTGTCTCGGTTGAGGGGCTTCAAGTTAGACCTTACTAGAATGACTCAAAAATTATTAAATGGACCATGAACCACAACATTTTTCTTTAAGGATTCAGATAGGACATACCATTTTAAAGAGCTTTCCATTTCACTTCTATTATCAAATCTGCTTAATTTTCTTGATATCCTTTGTTGAAGGAGCAGAAATGCACTATTGGGAGATAGCTGAGCACATTGGATAAGCCAAGGACAAGAGACATATGTGCAGCCATCCATCAGCAGCTAGATCCCAGTAATGCACTGCTGCGCTAAAACCTGCCTAGGTGTGTTTTAATAAAAAAAGGATACCAAGAGAATGAAGCAAATTAAATAAAACAAGTAAATTGAAAAGCTGTTTAAAAATGCATGCTCTATCTGAATCATAATTCTTACTTTACTGACCCATTAACGATATAGAAAATCAAATAGATTTATGATAAATCCAAAAATGAACTGAGGCTAAGGTTCAGAGCTTGTTAAAGCATTTTGAAAATACAGGCATAAACTAAAAATTGTGTTAGAACACTATATATATATATGATTGCTGAAAAATTAAAGTATGTGTCATATCCATCTTGCAGAACAAACTCTGGATTTCTTGCTAAATCAAGCAAAATTCCAAAAAGTGTAAGACAGACATCCTCAAACTTGGTCCTCCAGAGGTTTTGGAACTACATTTCCCATGATGCTCAGCCAACTGATATGCTGGCTAAGCATCATGGGAAATGTAGTTCCAAAACATCCGGAGGGCCAATTTTGAGGATGTCTGGTGTAAGATAACGGGACATATAGGAATTACTAGAGAGAAAGTAAGGCAATAGAAGTCCCAACCATGGTTTTTATAATCATTAACTAAAATTATTGACTAAAAAAAATGGTAAAGTAAAATAAAATAATTCAACACAAAGAAATACAAAATAATTAAAAACATTGCAAAACAAATGGAAATAAAACTATAATTACTGAATAAAAAGGTGGCTACAAATCCAAAGATTATTCATACAGAATTAAGGATTTATTTTTAATTAAGTAGCATGGGGCTGTATATTATATAGTTGCAATGTTTAAATGTTTTTGTAAATCAATTCCATTGATCCATTCACAATGTAATGCTCTACGATATTCTTGCAGTCCAAAAACTGTGAATTTATATCTGGAGAAATAGCATGCCTCTTCTTCACAGCGAAAAAATGACATAAAATAAACATACAGAGTTGAGAAATGGGCATTAAATGGTCATAAACCCAACCCATCCTTTCATAATTCAAACAGATACAATTTAAACAACTCTCTCATTCACTTCTGTTATTAAATCTGCTTCATGGTCTTTGTTGAAAGAGCGGAAAATGCGCTAATGGGATCTAGCTCAACATAGGAATGTATGTGCAGCCAATCAGCAGCTAGTTTCCAGTAACACAATGCTGCTCCTGACCCTACCTAGGTATACTTTTCAACAAAGGACACCAAAAGAAAGAAGCAAATTAGTTAACAAAAGTTGTTTAAAACTGTATGCTCTAGCCGAATCATGAAAGAAAAATTGTGGGTTTCATGTCTCTTTAAAACATTGACAGCTTATTCCACTCAAAAAGAAACCAGCATGCATATCAGTGAGGCAAAAATGATTAGCGGATGCTAAATTGCTTTTAATCATGTGTTAGTTAATCCTACAACCATCATAAAGACAAAGTTTAGTAGTTGTTTGTGCACACCAAAAGTTGCAAATATTTTCTTTCAGTTTGTTATATTCTTCATATTTTTCCTATTTAAGCACAGATAACAGTTCATATGCCAAGTTTACCTCTATGTCTGTTTTGTTAACAATAACATGCATAAAAAACTTCAATTCTAACTAAAGGTGATTTGTGAATCGGAGAAAGCCGTGCATAGATTATTCTACTGGGGACACATAAGAACACACAGACTCACAGGCTCCGATGAGATTTTCTGCAGGAGCTCTGGCTCTGGGGTCCCGACCAACCTCAAAATGAGCTTCAATTGATCAATATCTAATGGTGGAGCATGAAGGAAAATGTGGGACGGATGAAAGGGCTGCCCACCGATTAAATGAGTTTTACTGGAGACAGGAGAGTGATGTCCAGAATAAAAACTGCAAAACGTTCCCAGACAAACAACGACAAGCATTTGTACAAACAAGAACACAAATATGAGAAACTGTGAAATGGAAATGGCTATTCACAAAATGCTGTAAAAGTCTACTGTTGCCACATGAATGTTCAGTTAACCCAGGACTGTTCTCAAGTTTTTAACCTTAACATGAAGAAATTCTCTAGCAACAACTTTTGGAGTTCTCATGAAAGCAAAGACTATGAAACATAGTAGGTCCTCATTGAACCCTACATTCTTCTAAGGCAGGGATGGGGAACCTTGGCCCTTCAGATGTTTCAGAACTACATTTCCTATGATGCTCAACTGGACTTCAGAGTACCTAAGCATCATGGGTAATGTAGTTCTGAAACATCAGGAGTGCCAAGGTTCCCACCCCTGTTCTAATCTGGACCTTAATCTGATTAGTTGTCTGGTAGGAAATTAATAAAACGCTATACAGTATAGGCACATATATTTTATTTTTATTGTTACTGCAATTTAAGTTATAGAGCTCCATTTATCAAAGCTTTAACTAGCAATCTGCCTATGTTCATGCATCAAATTATGTGCTTAAAGGGACAGTCTACTCCAAAAATGTTATTGTTTAAAAAGATAAATAATCCCTTCATTACCCATTCCCCAGTTTTGCATAACCAACATGGTTATATTAATATACTTTTTACCTCTGTGATCACGTGACTTTTTTAATTATCTATTGACTTGCATTTTATCCAATTAGTGCAGTGTCTACCACAACCCACGGGTTGATAAGAGGCTGTCTTTAGTGGCTTAAAAACAGGCAGAAATTTAGAGGTTTAAAGATACGGGGGGCCACAACATCATTCAATTACTGGTGTGAACCAATACCCAAGCTAGAGGACACAGAATGAACAGGGAGGGAGAACAAGACAGGCAGACCTAAACAGAAGGCACCACCGTTTGAAGAACCTTTTACCCAAAAGAGGCCTCAGCCGAGGCAAAAGTATCACATTTGGAAAAATAATGCAGAGAGGACCAAGTTGCAGCCTTGCAAATCTGTTCCACAGAAGCTTCATTTTTGAAAGCTCATGAAGAGACAGCCCTAGTGAAATGAGCTGTAATTCTCTCATCTCTCATGAGGCAGCAGTCTCATAACCAAAATTATTTAATTAAACTTCTCAACCAGAGGGAAAGAGAAGTAGCAGTAGCCTTTTGACCCTTACGCTTTCCTGAGATTTTAGAGCATGCACAACATCCAAGTTGTGCAACAGACGTTCTTTATGAGAAGAAGGATTGGGACAGAGAGAAGGAACTTCAATTTCCTGATAAATAGTTCTATCCAAAACCACTTCAGGAAGAAACCCCAATTTAGTACAAAAAACCACTCTATCCGCGTGGAAGATAAGGAAAGGCGAATCACACTGCAAAGCCGAGAGTTTGATATGAGCAATAACTCGTAGAATGAGCACAAACTGAGGAAACAGGTATGCTAGACCGAAATCCCAAGGAACCGCCAGAGCATCTATCAAAGTGGCCTGAGGACTTCTTGACCTTGAACCGTACCTTGGAAGTTTGACGTTCTGCCGAGACGCCATCAGATCCAACTCCAGCACCCCCCATTTGAGGGTTAATCAGGAGAACACATCTGGATGGAGAGCCCACTCCCCAGGATGAAAGGTCTGTCTGCTCAGGAAATCCGCTTCCCAGTTGTCCACTCCAGGAATGTGGATGGCAGATAGACAACAATTGTGAGCTTCCACCACTGAATAATCCGTGCCACCTCTTTCATGGCTAAGGAACTCAGATTTCCTCCCTAGTGGTTGATGTACGCCACTGAGGTGATGTTAAACGACTGAAATGTGATAAACCGGGCTAAGGACAATTGAGGCCAAGCCATCAGAGTATTGTAAATCGCTCTCAATTCCAAGATGTTTATGGGGAGAGCCGACTCCTCCTGAGTCCATAGTCCCTGCGCCTTTAACGAGTCCCAGACTGCTCCCCAGCCTAGCAGGCTGGCGTCCGTGGTCACAATCACCCAGGAAGGTTTCCGGAAGCATGTGCCCTGAGAGAAATGGTCCTGAGAAAGCCACCACGGGAGAGAGTCTTTTGTCGACTGGTCTAGATCTATCCTCTGAGACAGATCAGAATGGTCTCCGTTCCATTGTCTGAGCATGCATAATTGCAGAGCTCTCAAATGGAATCGAGCAAAGGGAATGATGTCCATGGAAGCGACCATCAGACCAATTACCTCCACACATTGAGCCACTGATAGGCAAACAGACTGAAGAGAGAGGCAAAAGGAGAGAATTCTGGATTTTCTGACCTTAGTCAGAAAAATTTTCATGGATAGGGAATCTATTATGGTCCCTAAGAAAACCACCCTTATAGCTGGAACAAGGAACTCTTTTCCATATTCACTTTCCAACCGTGGGAACTTTAGAAAAGACAACAAGATCTCTGTATAAGTTTCCATGTTGAAAAGATGGCGTCTGAAACAATATGTTGTCCAGGTAGGGCACCACTGCAATTCCCAGAGAACTGGTCACTGCCAAGAGAGACCGCAGAACCTTTGAGAAAATTCTGGGAGCTGTGGCAAGGCCAAACTGAAGAGTCACAAACTGAAAGTGTTTGTCTAGAAAGGTGAATCTCAGGAATTTGTGATGATCCTTGTGGATGGGAACATGAAGATACAAGTCCTTCAGGTCTATGGTCGTCAAGAAGTGACCCTCTTGGACCAAAGGAAGAATGGAACGAATGGTTTTCATTTTGAAGGACGGTACCTTGAGAAACTTGAGGCACTTTAGGTCTAAAATGGGACAAAAAGTTCCCTCTTTTTTGGGCAACACAAACAGATTTGAAACCCTGAGATACTATGTCCACAGCCCAAGGATGACAAAACAGGGAAAGTCTGCCCCCCACTTGATCCGATCCCAGACCGGGGGCCGACCCTTCATGCTGACTTAGACTCAGCTGAGGGTTTCTTTGATTGCTTCCCATTATTCCAAGACTGATTGGGCATCCAAGAAGAGTTGAACTGCTCCTGCTTGGAAGAGGGAGAGGAAGACTTTTGACCTGTGAAGTAACCAAAGGAACGAAAATTACTTTGACATCATTTGAGTCTGTTCTTCTTGTCTTTCGGTAGAAAAGACTGTTTTCCACCCGTAATATCAGAAATTATTTCTACCAGACCAGGTCCAAACAAGGTCTTACCCTTGTAAGGAAGTGCCAGAAGCTTAGACTTAGAGGTAACATCAGCTGACCAAGATTTTATCCACAATGCCCTCCGGGCTAGGACAGTGAAGCCAGACGTCTTGCATCAATAACTTGCATGTTAGCATCAGAAATAAAGGAATTTGCTAGTTTGAGAGCCTTAATCCTATCTTGTATCTCCTCCAACGGAGTCTCTACTAAAATTGATTCAGACAAGGCGTCGCACCAATAAGATGCTGCACTTGCTACTGTAGCAATACAAACTGCAGGTTGCCATTGAAGACCTTGATGAACACACATCTTCAAATAAGCCTCCAGCTTTTTGTCCATGGGATCATTAAAGGAGCAGCTATCCTCTATAGAGATTGTAGTTCTCTTAGCCAGAGTATAAATAGCCCCTTCTACTTTAGGCACCATGCGCCATGAATCCTTAATGGAGTCAGCAACAGGAAACATCTTTTTAAAGACAGGAGATGGGGAGAAAGGTATCCCTGGCTTCTCCTATTCCTTTGAAATAATCTCCGTCACACGGTTTGGAACAGGAAACACTTCCACAGAGGAAGGAACATCATAGTATTTATTAAGTTTACTAGACTTCATAGGGTTAACAACGACAGAAGTATCGTCCAAAGTAGCCAATACCTCCTTTAAAAGTACACGAAGGCGTTTAAGCTTAAATCTGAAGTTTACTTCTTCAGTATCAGATGAAGGAATAATACTGTCCAAATCTGAGATTTCACCTTCAGAGACTACCAACGTATCCTTCTAATCAAACTTATGAGGGAGGGCAACTTGCATAGCAGAAGGAGGAACAGAAACCTTACTATCTGAATGTCTAATGTTCCTCTTGTGTTTTCCCAGCATAGGAAATGTAGATAATGCCACAGATACCGCAGAAGATACCTGTGGAGCAAAATTTGCAAGCAAATAAACTCCTCCAGGAGGCTGAGAGGAACTGCAGAGCACTGTATGTGACGCCATTGAGGCTTGGGACGTTTGAGGAGAAAACTGTGGCATAGCCTGAACCGCATCATCCTGAGAGACAGGCTCAGAAATAAAAAAATTATCTTTACATTTCAAAGTTTTATCAAGACATGAGGTACAAAATTGCATAGGCAACACAATTTGGTTCTCTTGACACAATAAGCATTTATCCATAGTAACAGACTCCTGCTCCATGTCCATATAATAAAGTATTCCACCGGAATTACAAGAAAAATAAATATTTAAGAATGATACTGTCACTTTAAATTTTACAAAGGGGTATTGTTTCAAAAATATACTCCTAAGGACCTCTACACCTCAGTAGAACTGAGGTGCCTACCAGCCTCTGCGGAGAATAATCTCATCAGTCAGAGGAATATATCCGGAGTTAACTACTAGCCGGTCTCACAGGCACAGCAGACGCCGCTCGGATCAAATCTTAAGAGTGGAAGAGAGGAAGTCATGTGATTGGCTAAAATGAAAGTGTGCAACTAAATATTTGAGCGTGAGTCAAAGTCGTCTATAACATACAGCAAACAAGACCGCTATTATATGCTTCCTCACATGACATCAGTAGTACAAAGAGATGCTGCGTTAGTGACAACTTCAGTTTAAAACTACCTTTCCTCTCAAACCGTTCCTTCTGAATGCATTGAAACTCCATTCTTGTAGTCTTCAGACACCTAACTTCACCTACTCCATTGACAGAGGCAAAGAGAATAATTTGGGATTATGGGTAGGGGAGTGACACTTAGCAGCTTTGCTGTGGTGCTCTTTGTCTCCTCCTGCTGGCCAGGAGTGATATTCCAACTAGTAATTTGAATGACGTTGTGGACTCTCCATGTCTTAGTAAAGAAAGTATATTAATATAACAATGTTGGTTGTGCAAAGCTTGGAAATGGGTAGTAAAGGTGTTATCTATCTTTTTAAATAACAATAATTCTGGTGTAGACTGTCCCTTAAATCAAGATCTCATATTTATCAAGCTATCAACCCTTTTAAAACAAAAAAAATTCCCCTGGAGCCGGATTCAATTATGATGTGGATTTGCGACAGATTGATTCAACCTACTTTCCGCCTACACAAAATACAAGTTCTCCAAGTTAAAACACTGTGACGTCTGTAACTTGTGTCTAACAATCAGTACGTATAGCAAATGTGTATTTGACACCTTTCTTGTTGCGAACACCATAGAACAAAGTAGTCTAGAAGTCTGAAAAATGAGTTGCCCTAGATCAAAGTTACAACTAGTCTATACAAAATTGTACATTCAGAACTAATTTTCTTTCAATTGGCATAGATCACAATATGTATACAAGTGTGCCCAGAAAAATAAATCCCATAACTTTTATAGATTTGAGAATGGAAGTATTTACAGTTGCAGCAATCTTACTACTGCTAAAATGCAATAAACAATGTTTTGCTCTACAGCAGAGGCGAGACGTTATCCGTCAAAGACAGCATCAGAGTGTCATAATTATTTTTGCCACGTTGTGGTCTGGAAGTTCTCACAGACTGTCAGGGCAATCAATCATAATGATTTTTAATGAAATTCAAGACTATTTGGAGCCTTCAAAGTAAGGGCTATTCTTGGTATGCTGAAATTGTTGGCCGTCCTGCATTTCAGGGCAAACAGATCTTTTCAGTCAGTCTCTAGTGTGGTGGTCGGTATGTCAACTGACGTTCTCCAGGAACCTATATGTACACTATTTTTAAGAGTCATCTTTGTCTCCCAGAAACAGCAGAGGAATGGCAATCAGTAAAATTAAAATTTTATGTATATGCATCTAGACTGGCTTCAAATTTATCATCGTCTCTTATCACGCACGAATCTACACAAATTAATCTGACCCAATTTTTGTTCATTTTTAAGGTTAGACTATAATTCGGAAAACTCAAACTGATGCGGACATTCTCATACAGGTTCACTTCTACTTTTAGTGGCTTTGATAAATGGAGCCTATAGTGACAATGTGCTCATTAAAGCATTCTCTTAAGGTTACTTTGTCCCTATTAAAGCTATGTGGGCAGTTAAAATTTTAAAGAGATGGATTTATTTCCAGTGGAATACATTAAAAAACTGCAAACTAAATTAATTTTAGCAACAGCTGATTTAAAGACACACATCAAGCATGGAAAAGCATCAACAAGTTTTATGAGACAATTTTTAATAAAATATCAAAATCATTAGAAGTTATTTTATTTCTGTGTTTAGAAAAGTCCTATTTTACCTACTTATTATTTCATTTTATTAGGTGTATTTTTAGGTTCTCATGGCAAAGATTAATAGAACGGTGTAGAAAGAAGAACCTGCAGAGCAAACTCTGCACCCATTTGTTTTTTCAATATTAATTAGGGATTATTAGTTTCAGTATATAATGCATGCTGGTTTTCTTTCCCATGAAGGTTTTTAAATCTTAGACTGTACTGAATGCATTTAAATTCATGGCTTGCAATACACATGGCTTGCAATTAAAGGGACACGGAACCCAATTGTTTTTCTTTTGTGATTCAGATAAAGCATGCAATTTTAAGCAAATTCTAATTTACTCCTATTATCAAATTTTCTTCATTCTCTTGGTATCTTTATTTGAAATGCAAGAATGTAAGTTTAGATGCTGGCCCATTTTTGGTGAACAACTTGGGTTGTCCTTGCTAATTGGTGGATACAATCATCCACCAATAAAAAAGTGCTGTCCAGAGTTCTCAACCTAAAAAAAAAGGTTAGATGCCTTCTTTTTCAAATAAAGATAACAAGAGAAGGAAGAAAAAATTATAATAGGAGTAAATTAGAAAGTTGCATGCTATCTGAATCACGAAAGAAAAAAAAACATAATTTATGCTTACCTGATAAATTTATTTCTCTTGTAGTGTATCCAGTCCACGGATCATCCATTACTTGTGGGATATTCTCCTTCCCAACAGGAAGTTGCAAGAGGATCACCCACAGCAGAGCTGCTATATAGCTCCTCCCCTCACTGCCATATCCAGTCATTCGACCGAAACAAGACGAGAAAGGAGAAACCATAGGGTGCAGTGGTGACTGTAGTTTAATTAAAATTTAGACCTGCCTTAAAAGGACAGGGCGGGCCGTGGACTGGATACACTACAAGAGAAATAAATTTATCAGGTAAGCATAAATTATGTTTTCATTTGTTAAGTGTATCCATTACTTGTGGGATACCAATACCAAAGCTAAAGTTCACGGATGATGGGAGGGACAAGGCAGGAACTTAAACGGAAGGAACCACTGCCTGTAGAACCTTTCTCCCAAAAACAGCCTCCGAAGAAGCAAAAGTGTCAAATTTGTAAAATTTTGAAAAAGTGTGAAGTGAAGACCAAGTTGCAGCCTTGCAAATCTGTTCAACAGAGGCCTCATTTTTAAAGGCCCAGGTGGAAGCCACAGCTCTAGTAGAATGAGCTGTAATCCTTTCAGGGGGCTGCTGTCCAGCAGTCTCATAGGCTAAGCGTATTATGCTCCGAAGCCAAAAGGAGAGAGAGGTTGCCGAAGCTTTTTGACCTCTCCTCTGTCCAGAGTAAACGACAAACAGGGCAGATGTTTGACGAAAATCTTTAGTAGCCTGTAAGTAAAACTTCAAGGCACGGACTACGTCCAGATTATGCAAAAGACGTTCCTTCTTTGAAGAAGGATTAGGACACAATGATGGAACAACAATCTCTTGATTGATATTCCTGTTAGAAACCACCTTAGGTAAAAACCCAGGTTTGGTACGCAGAACTACCTTGTCTGAATGAAAAATCAGATAAGGAGAATCACAATGTAAGGCAGATAACTCAGAGACTCTTCGAGCCGAGGAAATAGCCATCAAAAACAGAACTTTCCAAGATAAAAGTTTAATATCAATGGAATGAAGGGGTTCAAACGGAACTCCCTGAAGAACTTTAAGAACCAAGTTTAAGCTCCACGGGGGAGCAACAGTTTTAAACACAGGCTTAATCCTAACCAAAGCCTGACAAAATGCCTGGACGTCTGGAACTTCTGCCAGACGCTTGTGAAAAAGAATAGACAGAGCAGAGATCTGTCCTTTTAAAGAACTAGCTGATAAGCCTTTGTCCAAACCCTCTTGGAGAAAGGACAATATCCTAGGAATCCTAACCTTACTCCATGAGTAACTCTTGGATTCACACCAATAAAGATATTTACGCCATATCTTATGGTAGATTTTCCTGGTGACAGGCTTCCGAGCCTGTATTAAGGTATCAATGACTGACTCTGAGAAGTCACGCCTTGATAGAATCAAGCGTTCAATCTCCATGCAGTCAGTCTCAGAGAAATTAGATTTGGATGATTGAAAGGACCTTGTATTAGAAGGTCCTGCCTCAGAGGCAGAGTCCATGGTGGAAGAGATGACATGTCCACTAGGTCTGCATACCAGGTCCTGCGTGGCCACGCAGGCGCTATCAGAATCACCAATGCTCTCTCCTGTTTGATTTTGGCAATCAGTCGAGGGAGCAGAGGAAACGGTGGAAACACATAGACCAGGTTGAAGAACCAAGGAGCTGCTAGAGCATCTATCAGCGTTGCTCCCGGGTCCCTGGACCTGGATCCAAAACAAGGAAGCTTGGCGTTCTGGCGAGACGCCATGAGATCCAGTTCTGGTTTGCCCCAACGATGGACCAGTTGAGCAAACACCTCCGGATGGAGTTCCCACTCCCCCGGATGAAAAGTCTGACGACTTAGAAAATCCGCCTCCCAGTTCTCTACGCCTGGGATGTGGATCGCTGACAGGTGGCAAGAGTAAGACTCTGCCAAGCGAATTATCTTTGAGACTTCTAACATCGCTAGGGAACTCCTGGTTCCCCCTTGATGGTTGATGTAAGCCACAGTCGTGATGTTGTCCGACTGAAATCTGATGAACCTCAGTGTTGCTAACTGAGGCCAAGCTAGAAGAGCCTTGAATATTGCTCTTAACTCCAGAATATTTATTGGGAGGAGTTTCTCCTCCTGAGTCCACGATCCCTGAGCCTTCAGGGAGTTCCAGACTGCGCCCCAACCTAGAAGGCTGGCATCTGTTACAATCGTCCAATCTGGCCTGCGAAAGGTCATACCCTTGGACAGATGGACCCGAGAAAGCCACCAGAGAAGAGAATCTCTGGTCTCTTGATCCAGATTTAGTAGAGGGGACAAATCTGAGTAATCCCCATTCCACTGACTTAGCATGCATAATTGCAGCGGTCTGAGATGCAGGCGCGCAAATGGCACTATGTCCATTGCCGCTACCATTAAGCCGATTACTTCCATGCACTGAGCCACTGATGGGCGTGGAATGAAATGAAGGACACGGCAAGCATTTAGAAGTTTTGATAACCTGGACTCCGTCAGGTAAATTTTCATCTCTACAGAATCTAAAAGAGTCCCTAGGAAGGAGACTCTTGTGAGTGGTGATAGAGAACTCTTTTCCACGTTCACTTTCCACCCATGCGACCTCAGAAATGCCAGAACTATCTCTGTATGAGACTTGGCAATTTGAAAGCTTGACGCGTGTATCAGGATGTCGTCTAGATACGGAGCCACCGCTATGCCTCGCAGTCTTAGAACCGCCAGAAGTGAGCCCAGAACCTTTGTAAAATTTCTCGGGGCAGTGGCCAACCCGAAGGGAAGAGCTACAAATTGGTAATGCCTGTCTAGAAAGGCAAACCTTAGGAACTGATGATGATCTTTGTGAATCGGTATGTGAAGGTAGGCATCCTTTAAGTCCACTGTGGTCATGTACTGACCCTCTTGGATCATGGGTAGGATGGTCCGAATAGTTTCCATTTTGAAAGATGGAACTCTGAGGAATTTGTTTAAGATCTTTAGATCCAAGATTGGTCTGAAGGTTCCCTCTTTCTTGGGAACCACAAACAGATTTGAATAAAATCCCTGTCCTTGTTCCGTCCGCGGAACTGGATGGATCACTCCCATTACTAGGAGGTCTTGCACACAGCTTAGGAATGCCTCTTTCTTTATCTGGTTTGCTGATAACATTGAAAGATGAAATTTCCCTTGTGGAGGAGAAGCTTTGAAGTCCAGAAGATATCCCTGAGATATGATCTCCAACGCCCAGGGATCCTGAACATCTCTTGCCCACGCCTGGGCGAAGAGAGAAAGTCTGCCCCCCACTAGATCCGTTTCCGGATAGGGGGCCGTTCCTTCATGCTGTCTTGGGGGCAGCAGCAGGCTTTCTGGCCTGCTTGGCCTTGTTCCAGGACTGGTTAGGCTTCCAGGCCTGTCTGGAATGAGCAACAGTTCCCTCTTGTTTTGAAGCGGAGGAAGTTGATGCTGCTCCTGCCTTGAAATTTCGAAAGGCACGAAAATTAGACTGTTTGGCCTTTGATTTGGCCCTGTCCTGAGGAAGGGTATGACCCTTGCCTCCAGTAATGTCAGCAATAATTTCCTTCAAGCCAGGCCCGAATAAGGTCTGCCCCTTGAAAGGAATGTTGAGTAATTTAGACTTTGAAGTCACGTCAGCTGACCAGGATTTAAGCCATAGCGCCCTACGCGCCTGGATGGTGAATCCGGAATTCTTAGCCGTTAGTTTAGTCAAATGAACAATGGCATCAGAAACAAATGAGTTAGCTAGCTTAAGCGTTCTAAGCTTGTCAATTTCATTCAATGGAGCTGTCTGGATGGCCTCTTCCAGGGCCTCAAACCAGAATGCCGCCGCAGCAGTGACAGGCGCAATGCATGCAAGGGGCTGTAAAATAAAACCTTGTTGAATAAACATTTTCTTAAGGTAACCCTCCAATTTTTTATCCATTGGATCTGAAAAAGCACAACTGTCCTCAACCGGGATAGTGGTACGCTTTGCTAAAGTAGAAACTGCTCCCTCCACCTTAGGGACCGTCTGCCATAAGTCCCGTGTAGTGGCGTCTATTGGAAACATTTTTGTAAATATAGGAGGTGGGGAAAAGGGCACACCGGGTCTATCCCACTCCTTGCTAATAATTTCTGTAAGCCTTTTAGGTATAGGAAAAACGTCAGTACACACCGGCACCGCATAGTATCTATCCAGCCTACACAATTTCTCTGGAATTGCAACTGTGTTACAGTCATTCAGAGCAGCTAATACCTCCCCAAGCAATACACGGAGGTTCTCAAGCTTAAATT